>NC_058409.1:42509737-42660433 GCF_002201575.2 Neomonachus schauinslandi | reverse complement strand
AAAAGAAGATAGCAGGAGGGGAAGAATGAAGGGGGGGAAATCAGAGGGGGAGACGAACCATGAGAGACTATGGACTCTGAAAAACAAACTGAGGGTTTTAGAGGGGAGGGGCGTGGGGGGATGGGTTAGCCTGGTGATGGGTATTAAAGAGGACACATTCTGCATGGAGCACTGGGTGTTATATGCAAACAATGAATCATGGAACACTACATCAAACACTAATGTTGTAATGTATGGTGATTAGCATAACATAATAATAATAAAAAAATGATCACCTTCATTGAAGGTGAGAAAATCCCTCTAGGCCTTGGCTCTAACTCTTCAGGAAAAACAATGGAGAGGCAGATAAGGCTGCTTTCATTCTTTGTCATCTCTGAGGGACCTGGAAAGCCTGGAGGCCTGAGAATACTTCCTCCCCAAGGATATACTAGCATATCTTGGGGGACCTGAAGCTCAGTGTTGGGGTTTTGTATAAGTGTATCACCTAGAATAATGGGTCGGATCTTCTTAATGGGCTGATGGGTGTAAGTAGATAGTGGTCTCAAGCAACTCAGCCTGCAAGTCAGAAAACACAAGCCTCCCCTAGTGAGCTAACTAAAGATCCTTCTGATGAAGTTAACTACATTCTCTGGTGTCTGACCTACTGCCTCAGTTTAACTCAGTGGTTCTCAGATGAGGGCAGTTTTGACCCGGGGGCCAGTGTTTGGAGGCATTTTGGGGTTGTGACAATGAGGAGAAGGGTGTTACTACTGTCTAGTTAGTAGAAGCCAGGAATGCTACTAAACATCCTCCAAGGCACAGGACACCCCCACCCCCATCCCAATAAAGAATTATCTGTAGGAGTATTTGATAAAACCGTCTGCAAACAACAACCACAACAACAACAACAACACAACTGTTCAACCCTATAGCTAACATCCTACTTAAAGGTGAAAGAGTGCTTCCTCCCTAAGATGGGGAACACAGCAGTAATATCTTTTGTCCTACCTCGGTTCACTATTTCACTAGAGATACTAGCCAGTGTAATTTTGCAAGAGAATTAAAAGGCATATTTTGCAAAGGAAAAAATAAAGTGGTCTTTATTCATGGGTGACATGAACATGTACATAGGTAACCACAAGGAAGAATTTCAAAGAAAGTGACTTGAACCAATAAGTGAGATGAGGAGGGTCTCAGTATCCAAGTCTGTACAAATTCATTTTATTTATAAATACTTGAAATAGTGAAAATTGAAAATTCCATTTATAATATTATCAAAAAATAAAACATTTAGAAGTAAATTTAATAAAATACAGGCAGAACCTCTGCACAGAAAACTATAAGGCAGTACTGAGAGAAATTAAAGCAGACCTAAATAAATGGAGAGAAATACCATGTTTGTGGATTGGAAGACTCAATATTGTTAAATGTCAATTCTCCCTGAATTAATCTAAGGATTTAAATCTTAATTTTCATCTCAGGAGGGTTTTATGTCCGAGGAATTGACAAGCTTATTTTGAAATTTATATGAAAAAGGAAAGAATCTGGAGTAGTTAAAATAATCTTGAAGGAGAACAGTTCTACTTGACTGTAGACTTTCTATAAAAATACAGGGATCAGGATGGTGAAACATTGGCATAAGTATAGACAAAGAGAACAGAATATAGTCCAGAAATAGACACATATTTACAGAGTAACTTGATTTTTTCAAGACACCGAGGCAGTTAAAAGAGGGAATGCGAAGTCTTATTTACGAATGGTACTGGAACAATTGGATGTTCACATGGAAAAAAATGCATCTCCACTCTACTTCAAGCCGTAAACGAAAATTAATTCACAGTGGATCACAGACGTAAAAATAAAACACTACTAGAAGAAAACGTAGGTTATTATTTTCCAGATTGGTGTTTGTGGTGGATGGTATGTTTGTGTCCTCCCAAAATTCACATATTAAAATCTAACCCCCAATGTGATGGTTTTAGGAGGTGGGGCCTTTGGGAGATGATTAGGCTGTGAAGGTGGAGCCATCATGAACGGGATTAGTGGCCTTCTAAGGGGCTGAAGAGACCAAAATTCTCCCCTTCTGTTGTGTGAGAACATAGCCAAGGCACAGCTGCCTGTGAAAAGGAAGCCAACACTCACCAGACACTGAATTTCCAGCACCTTGATCTTGTACTTCCCAACCTCTAGAACTGGGAGAAATAAAGTTCTGTTGTTTATAAGCCACCCAGTCTCTGGTTTTTGTTAGAGCAACCTGAACTGACTAAGACAATAGTAGGTCAATATTTCTTTGATAAGATACAGAAAATACCTTAAAAATTGATATATCATCAAAAGACTAAATGAGTAAGCATGCCACCAACAAGATGAAAATATTTGTAAAACATGTCTGATAAAACACTCAAATCATTATTACATAAAGAATTTCATACTTAATAAGAAAAAGACAAAAATTTCCAAAGTATTTCAATGAGCACTTTACAAAGGTACATATATGAATGGTTAGTGAACACAGTAAAGAGTGCTTAAAATTTTTAGCCTTCAGAGAAAAGCATTTACAAGCACATTGAGATAATACTATACACCCACTAGCCTGGCCAAAATAAAAAATACCATCAACCCCAAATACTGGTGAAGATTGGAACCACTAAACTCTCCTACATTGCTGGTAGGGATATTAAATGTTAAAACTGCTTTGGAAAAAGTTTTTGTGCTTAAAATTAAAAGTTACCCAGAAGAAATAAAAATTTCTATGTAAGAAAGACTTGTTAAGAATGATTGTAGCAGCTTCATTCATTACAGCCCTGAACTGGAAGCAACTCATTATCAACAAGAGAATGAATAATCCCATTTTGGTTTAGTTGTACAAAGTGGAGTACTACTCAGCAGTATAAATGAATGAGCTATTGGTACCCACAACAACATGAATGAGTCTCACAGACATAATGCTGAGCAAAAGAACCAAAATAACATAATACATCTTGCATAATTTCATTTTTAGGAAGTTCTAGACCAAAACCAGTGCAAGGTTAAAAAAAATGATTGCCTCTGTGAAGTTAAGATTGATGAGAGAGAGACTTAAGAGAATGTTTTAAGGAGATGGAAATGTTCTATGTCATCAGGAGAGTGTGGGTTACACAGGTGTTTCTATGTTGCACAATTGTACTATTGGGATTTATGCATCTTTTTTGCATGGTCACTTGAACATTTAAAAATGTTAATAACAATAGCAGTATGGGGTAAAAAAAATACTTCTCATTTTATAAAATTATATCCATGCTCACTTCAGCACACATATTAAAATTGGAATGATACAGAAAAGATTAGCATGGCCCCTTCCCAAGGATGACATGAATAAAAGTATATTCTTGTTTAGTTTCAACTTTTCCTTGCAAAAATATTTGAACAAATTTCAGCTTTTGAGAATTTGCCTTAACTTTTAAATAATGCTAGAAATATTGTGAGACTATTTAAGAGTTCCTCATTGCTTAAGAACCAAAAATTATGTAATATTTTTGACAATTCAGTCCATATGCATGTTACATATAGATCTATAATCTATAATGTGCATATTACACGCATGTGGATATATAGAAAAGGGTTTCTTTTTTTCTTTTTCTTTTCCTTTTCCTTTCTTTTCTTTCTTGAAGAGCACAGACAGGGAGGGGGGCAGAGGGAGAGAGAGAATCCCTAGCAGGCTTCACGCTCAGTGCAGAGCCCAACGCATGATTTCTGTCTCACAACCCTGAGATCATGACCTGAGCCGAAATCAAAAGTCAGATGCTTAACTGACTGAGCCACCCAGGCACCCCTGAGATCACGGTCTTTCTTAATCAAATGGAAAGAGTCACCTGACTTTGAATTTACCTTTCACATGTTTAAAACAATTTTCGAGGATAAATGTAAAAGTGAGGAAATGCAGGTATCATCAAAGAATAAAAACTTGTAAATGTGATAAATTACAATTGTATAGACTAAAATATTTCTAAACAACTAAAGTTTTTTTTTTAAAAGATATTTGAATGGCCTTAAAAAGTCTATTTTTTAGATCCATTTTAATAGAACTACTCGGAGTTATATTTTCAAAGTTAGAAATTGACTTAGAAAGGAGGCAGAATTTGATATCATTTATTTAAAATCATATTCCTTAATTTTAATGATTCTCCAAAGTGTTGATATTGTTAATTTTAATCTTTTATCTTGGAAAATTCTTCTCTTGTTATTTTGTATTTAGATGCTTTTTACAAAGCATCACATAAACATATTGTCATATAATTGCACACTAAAAATGAGTATAGGAATTCCATTTGTCCGTTTAATATTTTAAGAAAAAGTCAAAGTAAAGTGGTAGTCAATGTTCAGGAATCTTTTTAATCACTCTTCAACAGGGATAGCTGAAGAGATAGTTCATCAACTTTCCTGATAAGAAAAATTTTAAAAAGTTGTACACTTATAAATGAATGTGATTAAGGAGAAAGACACAATAGCCAAGACAAGATTCCTCTCCAAATCATCAGGAAACTTTAGCATTCTTCACTTTATATCATCTACCAGGATCTATTGGCATTTTGAGCCATATCATAATAGGACGCATTTCAGGGTTATTCTTTTTTTAAAAATTTTTTATTGTTGTGTTAATCACCATACATTACATCATTAGTTTTTGATGTAGTGTTCCATGATTCATTGCTTGTGTATAACACCCAGTGCTCCATGCAGAACGTGGCCTCTTTAATACCCATCACCAGGCTAACCCATCCCCCCACCTCCCTCCCCTCTAGAACCCTCAGTTTTTGTCATGAGAACATAAGGATATGTTGTTTTTCAGAGTCCATTGTCTCTCATGGTTCGTCTTCCCCTCTGATTTCCCCACTTCATTCTTTCCCTCCTGCTATCATCATCTTCTTCTTTTTTTTCTTTTAACATGTATTATTTGTTTCAGAGGTACAGGTATGTGATTCAACAGTCTTGCACAATTCCCAGCGCTCACCATAGCACATACCCTCCCCAATGTGTATCACCCAGCCACCCCATCCCTCCCACCCCCCACCACTCCAGCAACCCTCAGTTTGTTTCCTGAGATTAAGAATTCCTCATATCAGTGAGGTCATAAGACAATGGACAGAATGGGAGAAGATATTTGCAAATGAAATATCAGATAAAGGGCTAGTATCCAAAATCTATAAAGACTTCTTAAGCTCAACACCCAAAGAACAAATGATCCAATCAAGAAATGGGCAGAAGACATGAACAGACATTTTTCCAAAGAAGACATCCAAATGGCCAACAGACACATGAAAAAGTGCTCAACATCACTCGGCATGAGGGAAATCCAAATCAAAACCTCAATGAGATACCACCTCACACCAGTCAGAATGGCTAAAATTAACAAGTCAGGAAACGACAGATGTTGGCGGGGATGCGGAGAAAGCGGAACCCTCCTACACCGTTGGTGGGAATGCAAGCTGGTGCAGCCACTCTGGAAAACAGTATGGAGGTTCCTCAAAAAGTTGAAAATAGAGCTACTATATGACCCAGCAATTGCACTACTGGGTATTTACCCCAAAGATACAAATGTAGGGATCCAAAGGGGTATGTGCACCCTGATGTTTATAGGGTTATCCTTATGTTCTCATGACAATATGATTTTTTAAAAAGAATTTATTTATTTATTTGACAGAGAGAGAGAGAGAGGGTGCACAAGCAGGGAGAGCAGCAGAGGGAGAGGGAGAAGCAGGCTCCCTGCTAAGGGAGCCCGATGGAGGGCTCGGTCTCAGGACCCTGGGATCATGACCTGAGCTGAAGGCAGACGCTTAACTGACTGAGCCACCCAGGCACCCCGACAATATGATTATGGAAGCTAGTTCTAGAAGTGAGAGAAAGCCTTCGATTTTACTTGTATTGATAAATAATATCAATCAATTCATTGACAATGCTCTTTGAAAATGTGATCTGTTATTATAAGTGTTCTTTGATATCCTGAAAATTTGGGGCTTTCAACTTTGTTTAAAAGACTAGTTTTTGTATAGTAAAGACAGGCTTGGCTTAGCCATGCCTGTTCCATGTCTGGATTCTCCTAACCCTGTTCTTGTAAACCATATTTATTAAGCCCAAAATGGTATTTAGTTCTCGTTGCGTGGCATCATTGGAAAATGGTTGAAATTTTATTCCTTTAATTATGTGTTTTTCTCATGAAAAGATGCTACGTCTTTATTTATTTATTTTTTAAGATTTTATTTATTTATTTGACAGAGAAAGACACAGCGAGAGAGGGAACACAAACGGGGAGTGGGAGAGGGAGAAGCAGGCTTCCCGCTGAACAGGGAGCCCGATGCGGGACTCGATCCCAGGACTCCAGGATCATGACCTGGGCCGAAGGCAGTGGCTTAACCAACTGAGCCACCCAGGAGCCTGCACTTTGTATTTCTTTTTCTTTTTTTTTTTATTTTAAGATTTTATTTTATTTATTTATTTGAGAGAGAGAATCAGAGAGAGAGACCATGAGATGGGGGAGGGTCAGAGGGAGAAGCAGACTCCCCGCTGAGCAGGGACCCCGATGCGGGACTTGATCCCGGGACTCCAGGATCATGACCTGAGCCGAAGGCAGTCGCTTAACCAACTGAGCCACCCAGGCGCCCGATGCTACGTCTTTATAGAGATGGTTACTTCAGGATGTGGTTTTAGACCCGACACATACAGCCCATACATGTGACTCCATACCTAGTGTAAAATGTTGAATCCTGTTTTCCTCCTTAGCATTTATTGTAAATGTTCTCCTGTATAACTAAAGATGCTGTTTGTATTATAGGCACATACCATAATTTGCTTAATCATTCTTTCACTGTTGGACACTTCCTTGTATTATATACAATTCTCTAGGGAACATCTGTGTGCCTACATTTTTATCTGCATTTTGGATTATTTCCTTAGAATAGATTCCCAGCTGTGAAACTGCCAGGTCAAATACTCTTCCAAATTGCTTTCCAAGAAGGCAGTTTTCTTTCTTTCTTTTTTTTATTTTTATTTTTTAAAGATTTTATTTATTTATTTGACAGAGAGAGACACAGCGAGAGAGGGAACACAAGCAGGAAGAGCGGGAGAGGGAGAAGCAGACCCCCTGCTGAGCAGGGAGCCTGATGTGGGACTCAATCCCGGGACTCCAGGATCATGACCTGAGCCGAAGGCAGTCACTTAACCGACTGAGCCACCCAGGCGCCCGGCAGTTTTCTATCAGTAGAGATAGATAGGTATGCTCGTCTCATTGTCCACTTGCCAAACTTATTATAATCCCTGTTTTTGCTAGTTTAGATGGAATTTCATTGTTTTAGTTTGCGTATCTTAGATGACTCATGAGGATGAAACTTAAAAACCCATTGTTCATGCCTTTGTCTTTCAGGGTTTTAGAATTTTCTTAATGATTCACATGATCTCTTTTTTTGTCTAAGGATTTTATTCTTGTCTCTCATAACAGTTTTTTTATGTATAGGCATTTATTTTTAATATGGGCAAGGAAAAGAAGAAATTAATGATTGGTTAATTCTGATTTTTAATTCAGAGAGGTAATTTTTTATGGGGTCAGGCAATATCCTTTAACATTGATTATTTTGTGCAAAAAATTCCATGGGCAAATGAAATCTTAACACTGTTAGTGACTGAATAGGGGATCTCATTAGTAGTTTGATAATTAAACTGTGGCATGTAGTTGGCTTTTATTTTTGGAATATCATTGCTTTAAAACTACAGCTAAAGAAGGCAGATGGTTAACATGTTTTCTCCTTCCCTGAAAATATCCAAGACTGGAACCAATATTATCAGTCTCTAATGAAGGTTGGTAATGTCAAGATGGTTTGTGGCCATGTCAAGATGTTGAGTCAGTACCCAGGTCATTGCTCATTAAAGATGATGCTCTTTGGACCAACAGGAGACCCAGCAACAGGATCTTAACAATTTCTGATTCTCCCTCATATTCCTTCAAAATAGTGCAGAACATTTTGTTCTTTAGAAAACATTCAGGCCTCTTTCCTTAAGTTACAGCACTTACTATTTTTCTATTTGTGTTATTAGTCTGTGCTTTTTTTTTTTTGTAACCATGAATACTTTGGGGGAAGTAACATTTTTAATAAATCATTATGCCTTTGCTTTATTTGTGTCTACATACTCTCCCATTAGTCATTCTATGTGTATGTTTTTGTATGTGAATGTATAGCTTTTTTCAAATATGGATTATTCCATTTTGACAAAACATTAATTATTTTCTGCTCTTCCACAGTCACTTCTTATTAGGTGTGTCATTTAATCTTCACCAATCATTAATTTCTTCTTTTCCTTGCCCATACTTTTTGTCTCCTTGAGATCTTCAGAATGTGATTCAGTCTCCATTCTGTTATGATTTATAATTATCTGCTCAGCAGGAAGCCTGCTTCTCCCTCTCCCACTCCCCCTGCTTGTGTTCCCTCTCTCGCTGTGTCTCTATCAAATAAATAAATAAAATCTAAAAAATCTTTTTTTCTGTAAATGGAAATAACTGCACATTTGATTACAGTTTCAAAAATTTGTATTCTTTCATGAAGCTGACTTCTCTTGTCATGTTGTAGCCATAACGGCTACATTGTCTACTGTTAATTTGCATTTTAACTGAGTTTTAAACATTTAACTAGAGGATGGTCCAATAGGAGATTCTATAACCATCTCAGTAATTGGTAGGCAAGAGTTATTTTTTATTGCTATTTTAGCAGTAGGGAAGTCTGCCCTACAGGGTTGGGGAAAGAACTGATAACCTTCAAAGCAGGCTTTGTACTTTGGGGCTGTCATGAGAAAAACAGAACAGAAGTTAGGAATGGAGACATTAGAAGAGACAGATGGTGAGAGGTTATAATGATTTCTAGGATCACCCAAATCATCTGAAATTTATGCCAGAATTTTTTTTTTTTTTTTACAGTTAGGGCAGCATGTCATGCTTATTTTGAACTTCCATGGACACATTTCATGCAGTTCTACTGGACTTTGCATTCTTTTATGTTTCTTTGGGTCTTCAAGAAGTTTCTGATGCACATTGGGTTTTGTCAGCATTTTCGGTAACTGACAAATTTTAACATTATAAACGTTTCTAAAACATTTTTTTGTTAAACCCCTCTGTTGAAAGACTTGAAAGCAAGATGACTGATTCTTAGATTGTCTGCATTTAGAACAACCTTCTTTTAGTTGCAGAAACAGAGTGATGGTGTGTATTTTCAATGTGAGACGGGGAAGATTTTAGTGGGCACAGCAGCTGTTGATTCAAGTATAATTATGCATGTTGCTTCTGGGTTTTCTCTTAGGTGAATCAGCAGTTTTAGTTTATTATGAAAATTAGCAATCTATAAGATAATTCTGTAGAATGAGTTCCCAGAAATACAAGGTACATAATCTGGTGAATATGAAATGCTCCAGTGAAATACTCATATCCCATTGTGATCCTCAATGTCCTAGTTGCAAGTATGGTCGTAGTGTCAAGAATAAAATCAACTTGACGTGGGATTGAAAGTAGCAAAAATGCTTTATGTTCTCTGGAGAAAATAGGAACGATTCCTTGTAAATGAGAAACTTCAAAATGAAAACATAAAATACTAGCTATAGATTTCCCAGCCTGACTCTCAGATTTTTTAGAATAAACTTTTCTGAGCGTTGGATTTTGAAATCTATGAGTATGTGAGATTGGTCTATGAAACAGCATACCCAATTATATACAAGATTCCCTATAGTTAGAACACTTCTTTGTATATATATGTTTTACCAGTTAACTATTTTTAGCTCAATCCTTCCTATGTGCCCAGCAATGTGCTAAAAGCTGTGCATTTATTTAATGCACTTTTCATTTTGTTTTTGTTTTGTTGGCCATATGAAAGACCAAATAAGTAAACTTGAAACTTTTGGAGTGGAGGAAGCACATTTGCATTTTAATCAAGGACTCTCCTCCCCAGGGATTGAAGAAAAGTCATAAATGTGTAGCAGAATTTTGGAGGTCAAAGGCAGAAGTTGTCCACCATTATGGAGTAAACGATCGTTTAAGCTCTTACTCTAAGTGTATTTCATGTAAGGTATAGATGAAGGGTCATCAGTATATATCATTTGTGATACTATCCAGGAAGAAGATTAATCAGAAGAAAAGGGTGCTTGGCAGTTTGAGAGAAAAAAATATACATGGGGTAGTTAGTGTCAGGACATCTTAAGTGTCAATAGCCTTTGAGGAAACACAGCCTAGTGTTAGCAGGATACAATGTTGCAGAAGTAGACCCCTGTTCCATTGGAATCTTTCAATTACTTCTAGAAATAGAACTTCATTTAATCAAAATTTTATTTAGCATCAGGTATATTATTGGTGCTGAATAAGTTCTTGCTGAACCAACAAATGTATGCTCCCTTAGAATGCTGAAGGCATCCTACATGGGATGATAGAGTCAGACATCTCCTGCTAGGAGCTTACACAGAAAGCAAAGTTACACAAATAGCAATAATCACAGAATACTGAGGGCTTGGCAAATGAAGGCTATGGACAAGAATTGATTTAGGAATGCAGCCATTTGAAATCATTTTAGAAGCTTGAGGGATATGAATTATAGAAACATCCAGGGAAAGGATAAAAATTTTCTGTAGGGTGGGAAAATGAGGCAAGATGAGATACTGCTGTAAGGAAGAAGTGGCATTTGAGCTGGGTGGGATTTTTATATTTAGAAATGTGAATGTGTGTAGTGAAAAAGGAGGAGAGGAAGGGTGGCCCATTCTAGATTGAGGGAATTAAATTGACTAATTTTTATATTCTACATTTATTGATTGCCTCCTATGCACTAGGCACTGAACTAAGTTATGCTTGGAACACAGAATAAGTAAGAATTTGAGTTCTCATCTTTGAAGAGCTCCCACTGTGGGCGTTGCAATGTGGGGGAAGCATATGTATAAGCATTGTACAAAATGTGTGCTGAAGGCAGCCCTTGGTGCTCTCAGGGCCTGAAGGGGGCGCCTCTCCTACACAGAGCACCAGGATGGGCTGGGTTCATTCTCAATACTCCTCAGCCCAGCTAGCAGCTATGTGAGCTACAGAATCCAGCTGAAGGTGCATTTTTGTTGTTCTTGTTGTTGTTGTTGTTGTTTGTAGCCCCTTTCATAAAAGCTTTGTACTAAAATTATTCATGTATTTATCTTCCCTCTAGACCTTAAGTTCTTGGAGGCTGCTAAATCAGGTTTTCTCATCTTTGCCTTACTTTGTGGTATCTAGGACAGTGCCTTGCACACAGAGTGGATATTAAAAGACTTTAGGAAGGTAATTATGTTTTGTATTTCTTGGAAGATAAAGCATATCTTGTTGAAGGCATGGCTGTGAGATAAGGTGTCCTATCCCTATGCACCTTCAGCCTCCCTAATCCCATCCTGTGCAGTTTCTAAAGCTGTCTTGTGGCGGAGGCCAGTGATGGCCCATGTTTGGGTTGAAGCCACTTTTGACACTTGTAATTATTTTTTGAACTATGAACCCTTGGCAGGCATTTTAACCTTCTCATCCGTCTGTAGCTAAGCTTTTTTTTATTAAGGGAGGGGGAAGCTGAACATGAGCAAGCTACTCTTTTCATTTATTTTTTAAAAAATACTCGTTAAAAAGTCACCTTTCCCCAATTTCACATTCAATTTAAGTTCATCCTTACCTGTAAGACGCTAAGTCAATATCCTGAGATTGTTTAGGAGGCTTCTTATTTTTCTCAGCTGTAAAGTCAATTACCTTTCAAATGATTTTATAGCTGGCCGTAAATGGCCCATGAAGTATATGAATAAAAATGAGGGCAAACATTTCATGGTTAAATAGTTATAATGGTAGTCAGTGTAATGGACTGAAGTATCAAAAATAATCAGTGACAAATTACTTAGTGGTCACATGATATTATGCTATGGTTTCTACAAAGATCTCATTTGCAGGTGTTCTGACACACATCTGACCCAAGTTTTATGATGTTTTATTTTATGTAAGCAAGGGTCTGTATATTTCTAGGGTAAGAACATCGGTGGAGATCAAATATAAGAAAAATGAGCTATGACTTGGTTTCATCATCATAAATGGTATTTGAGAATGTTGATATCTTTGGAAAATATACTTAAGTATCTACCATTGCTTATCACATTTCATGGAAATGGTATAATTGTATAGCTTCTTCCAGGGTATGTATACATCACCTCTGTCATTGTGTAAACAGATTAATTCTACTAGTTCTTTTTTTTTCATGAATTGATTTTTTTAAAAGATTTTATTTATTTTGAGAGAGGGAGACAGCACGTACAAACAGGGGGGAACAGCAGAGGGAGAGGGAGAAGCAGACTCCCCGCTGAGCAGGGAGCCCGATGTGGGGCTCGATCCCAGGACCCCGGGATCATGACCTGAGCAGAAGGCAGACGTTTAACCAACTGAGCCACCCAGGTGCCCCTCTAGTAGTTCTTAAATAGTTCCTTACGGCATTTTTAAGAACTGTCATGTTTTCTGGGTTGTTGTGACACAGATTGATGGTAGCCATGCCTGACCTCATGGTGAAGGGAAAGAGCCAGTGGAGTATTGAATGGGCATCCTGTTTACCTGAAGTTGTACCACCAAAATTTCTTCATCGACACTAGCTATTTCTTCAAAGCTCTTTGTTTGGCCAGAGAGACTGAAATCAGCCTGTCCCTTTACAGGTCCACTATGAGACATTTCAAAATGCTTTTCAGGTCTTGGAATCTGGTGACTGCATTTTAGCAGTTCTATAAACATGCAAAGTTAGTCATGTGGTCTGCTGGTCTGTATTTATAAGTGCCATTCACTTGTCCATGTTTGTACAAGCGCACCTGAAAGGAACTCTCAAGGCCATTTTTATTGCAACTCATTGTGGATGGCATTGAGCAGTTGCAGCACCATGTTAGTCTATGAACTTGGGCAGAAGTGCGCGCGTACAAGGTATCTCTGTGTTGGATTCACACAAGGTTTTTCTTCAAGAGAAGCCGTGGGATAGAAGTCTTCCTCTCTTGCTACTCCTTTGCACCTTTGATTTTTTGAAACTTAATTTTCTTATTCTTAAACTCCAGACAGCACTGTTTCCTTCTCTGTAATTTTTGTTTATATTTGTGTATTTTAATTAAGGTAATTTTCTGGTGGTAGAGAGGGACTTGAGGCACATTCCCTTTTCTTTTCTTTTCTTGTCTTTTCTTTTCTTTTCTTTTCTTTTCTTTTCTTTTCTTTTCTTTTCTGAATAAGTAGGCCTTTGCAAAAAGCCACATGCTTAAGAAGTAACAGCAGAATCTCTCGTATCCCGTCTCCTGTTAATCAGCTAAGTGGGTCAACTTTCCTCCATAAAGTCTACATGCTAATGTCTATGACATTCTAGAAGGCTATCCTTTTGAACACTGGTGTATTTCAGATCCCCCTTGCGGTGTGTATGTTTATCACCAGTCTCTAGTCTGTTGATGGCAGTTTTACTTGCTATTATATCACAAGTTATTCTGTAAACTAATGTAACAGATACAAGTAAAGAGAAATGTTTATGTGAAAACTTAAATGGAATGCTAGTCACTTTGCTAGACAAAAATTGCTATTGAATTAGGTGTGGGTAAGCCAGTCACAAAGACTGTGAAAAATGTGAATGACTAAGAATCATAGAATGATTCTGAAGTCAGGTTGCTTCTCAAGTGTCTTTAACTTTCTTGCCTTATTATCAAGAACAAAGCTGGAAATGGTAGAGGATGCATCATGGATATGCTTAATAAGATATAGAAGTCTAACTAGAAGATCTGTACATAAAGCAAAGGCCTGGGCCCTACATCAAAGAAGTAGCAAACTGTGTGCACTTAAATGTTTCTATGAAGAATGTTTAAGGTATTACTTTTAAAGGTTCTTGACTTCAGTATATTTATTTGATAAAGTGGCCAACTGCATATTCTGAATGTGTCTGATAAGAAAGCTCCTAACACGAAGATAAATTAAAAGCCAGGAACTGCTCTCCCCTTTCTATGTGGGAAGAAAGGTGAGTGAAATGTTAGTGATTCTCACAACTCTGGATGTCCTAAGGTAAAACTGTCTGGTATGGATCCAGAAGAAGGATTTTTCTTAGTTGGTCTCTGCAGGTGCCAGAGCCATGGTGCAGATGGGGAGGATGTCCTGTTGCCTTGGATTATCCTGGAGAAATGCCACTAAGTCTCCTTTTTGTGACGGAGCCCATCCCAGAGTAAACCCACAGTCATTCTAAGCCTTCAGCCAAAAGAAAATCACACATTTATTTCTCATATAATGCATCTGTATCTTAATTCAAACTTTAATATTATAGGTAAGGCCTATCTATACACATCAACTACTATAGGGAACAGTCTGGTGGCCAAAGAAAATGTCCCTAAAAAGTGCCACTTCTTGAAAGTTCCCAGGGTGCCTGGGTGGCTCAGTCGTTAAGCATCTGCCTTCGGTTCAGGTCATGATCCCAGGGTCCTGAGATCGAGCCCCGCATCGGGCTCCCTGATCAGCGGGGAGCCTGCTTCTCCCTCTCCCACTCCCCCTGCTTGGGTTCCCTCTCTTGCTGTGTCTCTCTCTGTCAAATAAATAGTTAAAATCTTAAAAAAAAAAAAAAAGAAAAACAAAGTTCCCTTCCCTAGGTGACCTCTTGCCCAGGTGCTAACCCTATTCCTGAGAGACTTTGTAATAGCATCTCTACAGGCAAGCTTGTCTTTCATTATTCATTTTTATCACCAACTGATGTTTAATTTCTTGGAGATTAGACAGTAGTCATATTAATGTCTCCCTATACTACCTAGCATAGCACTTGAACCAGAGTAAGTGATAAATAGATATAGAAATAATGATCAGGTTCCCAAACTGGGGTATTCTGTACTTTTGCATGACAGTTTTAATAGAAGTTTGTCTCCTGTGTCAAACTGCCTTTCTACCATGTTGATTTGTTGGCGTATGTCTTCTCTCTCCATTCATTGCTCTAGCTGTTATAGATGATACTGTGTATTTCGATGTTGAGATTCCAAGGTATTCATTCAGCTTGTTTCTTAGAACTGGCTGAATATGAGAAAGATTTTTTTTTTTTTCCTGGTAGTGAGCTTCACTCAGTACATGGGAAATTCATGTAGTTCCAGCCTGCTTCTTTTCTGCCGATAGATGGTCACTCATGGGCCTTCATTTGCCTCCTTCAAATATAACAACAGCCCAGAGGTGAATTATTCAGACAGTGTGGACACCCTGGGAGACCTGGCGCATTTTGCAGGCACTGATGTGATATAAACCAATCAACCCAAATCTTTTATGTCTCCTTTCCATATTGTAACTCCCATGAGGTAAAGCATTAAGCTACATTAAGCCTCATAAAGAGAAATTTGAGTTCATGCTGTGTAACTTCTCAGTAATGGTAATTAGTATAATCTGCTTTTTGAATTTGCTAACTGATACTTGAAAAAAAAATGTTACCAGTTTTTTCATTTCTATTTAAATATTTAAGACTGAAAACTTTTTAGTAGAGCACTTAGTACCTTTCAGAAAACTTTGTCAGTGGCTTTGATTGTATGCAGAATTACATCAAATGATCAGGAGCAGACAGCTCATGAAACCAAGAACATAAACATAATTTATAACACTTATAAGAAAAAAGTATATCTTGAATTTTAAAGTATGAGTAAAAACTGAAGTTAGAATTTTTGCAGAATCAATTATCTCTCCCATATCAACCAAAATTTGTAGAAAAATGTAACTAAAATAGAACAAAAGATGGGCAGGACTCCTGATAGAAGAGGGGGAGACTTTGTGAGTACGTATCTCTGTGTAGATATCATTGAACCTGTGGGCATAAGATGTAGATAATATTAGAAAACATGATAATATAGTACATACTACTCATAATTATAGTCAGAAATGTCACTACCCCTCTCTCATTAATTGACAAAATAAGTAGCTAGAAGATCATTAAGGATGTAGAAGACTTGAAACACACAGTCAATTTATTTGACCTACTGACATTTTTAGAGCACTCCAACGACAGAATATATATTCTTTTCAAATTCACACAAGACTTTTACCAAGATAAATTATATGTTGGGGCCATAAAATTAAGTCTCAGTACATTTAAGAGTATTGCAGTGTATATTCTTTAGCCACAATGGAATCATTTCATTCCATCAAAAATCAATGACAGAAAGATATTTGGGAGGTTCCCAAATATCTTGACACTAAATAGTGTACTTCTGAATAACCCATATGTAGTGTGTTGATCTGTGCCTACCAAAATGGTATGCCTATGTCTTAACTCTTGGAACCTGTGAATGTGATCTTTTTCGGAAAAGGGTCTTTAGAGATGTAATTAAGTGTTCCCAGAATATTGAGATAAGATACATTTGGATTATCCATGTGGGCTTAAACTCAATGAAAGGTGAACTTAAAAAGGAAAGAAGGGAACACACAGACACAGAGGAGAAGGCCCTGTGAAGATAGAGGTAGACAGGACTTAAATAGGCAGAAATCACCAAAAGGTGGCAGAGGCAAGACATGGAATCTCCCTGGAGCCTTCGGAGGAAGTATGGCCCTGCCAGCTCCTCAATTTTGGACTCATGGCCTCCAGAAATGTGAGAAAATAAATTTTTGTTGTTTTATGCTATCCAGTTTGTGGCAATTTGTTAAGGTAACTGTAGAATAAGAACGCACCATGGGCCAAAGAAGAAATGTGATGGGGAAGTACAAAGTCTTTTGAATGAATTGGAACTGTACATACAACATATAAAAGTTTGTTGGATGCTTGTGAATCAGTACTTAAGGAAAAATTTCTGGGGCTAGATGCCTGTATTAGAAAAGAAGAAAAGTCTCAAATCCATGACTCCAGCTTCTAACTTAATAAGCCACTAAAAGAACAAATGAAACCCAAATGAGCAAAAAATCACTAGCATAGAAAGCAGAGAAACATGGGGAAATTAATGAAAACAAAAATTGGTTCTTTAAGAGGATCAATAATATCAATATACTTCTAGCCAGGATAGATCAGGGAAAAAAAAAAAGGCACCTCAAATTACCAGTATCAGGAATGACAGAGGTGACATCACTACAGACTCAGCAGTTATTAAAAGGAGAAGGAGGAGATAATAAAGGTTAAGTTAATGAAGGAGTCAGTTGCTCAGCTATCTTCCCCGTCCTCAGCCTTTAGAGAGCTTGTGCCTTTCTTTGAGAGAAGACCTATGAGTCTTAGGGTCAGGGCTGTAGCCTCTTCTGTGAATGAGCTTCTGTAGGCTCTTGTCCTTCACACCAGCCCACATGAAGTGTTGAACATTTTGACAAGTTCAGCTGCTTTCTCCGTGGCCCTGTCATAGCAGATTTGTTCTTCTTCCCGTTAAACCAAGGATGGAAGCAGTGGTGGGTCTCTTTTTTGTGGGGAAGTATTCCTTTCTTTCTGGAATTTAGTTGATTTAGTTTTCTTTCTATCCCTAGTTCTTTGGAGGTTAAAATAAACAAGTGATCATAGTTTTGGACTTACTTGGCTTGGTCTTGGGAAGTTAGGAAGGATGGGCTGTCAAAACAGAATACCACAGACTGTGTAGTTTTAACCATAGACATTCTAGAGGCTGGAAGTCCAAGATCAAGGTGTGGGCAGGTTTGGTTTCTTCTGATGGTGTCTCTCCTTGGTGTGCAGGTGCCCACCTTTTCACTGTGTCCTCACATGGTTGTTGCTCTGTCTTTGTATCCTAACTTCCTCTTCTTACAAGGGTATCAGTCAGATTAGGGCCCATACTAATGGCCCCATTATTAAATTACCTTTTAAAGGACCTATCTCCAAATACAGTCACATTCTGAGGTGCTGGATGTTAGAGAGGGCTTCAACATAGGAATTTTGGAGGGACACAATTCAGCCAGAATATTATACATGATCTGGACCTCCATTATTTCCTTGATCTCATATCCTACAACTCTAGTCTCTTAATCTACCCAGCCAAACTGGCCTCACTGCTCATACTAGAACATATCAGGTATGTTCCCATTCAAGGGCATTTTTACTGGTTCTAAGTCTGCTTAGGTAGTTTTCTCCTCAGGATATCCATTGGCTCAGTCTGCCATCTCCTTCAAGTCTTTGCACAAATTTTCCCCTCTCTTAGAGGTCCATCCTAACTCTTACTTAAAGTTGCAATCCTGATCTCACTGCATTATTTATTCTTCACAGTCCTTGCCATCTTCTAGCCTAACATAATATTTATTATTTTTGTGTATTGTCTTCCTCTAGCCCACTAGCATGTGACCTCTGTGAGGGCAGGGATTTTTATTTGTTCACTTATGTCACATTATCCCAGGGCATAGTACATTGTAGGCATTCTATAATGATTCAGTGATGAATGAATCGAAAGGACACATTTTTTTTTTTTTTGTGTGATGATTGGCTCCATCTGGTTTCTAAACCAGAGATCGTCATGATTTCCAGGAGCTGCTGCTTTAAAAAAATAGAATGGTTCCACGGCCACTGAAAACCCTAGAGTCTCCATTAGATCAAGTTAAACAAGTTACCACAGGACTTCCAACCTGTAACATGCAAATGCAATCTTTAATCTCCATAGGTGAAACAGATCAAATGCAGCATATCATAGGGGTTTTACACATTGCAATCCTTTTTTTCTTGAATCATCTTGGGTGATTAATGTTTCAGACTTATTTTGGGAAATAAATATATATTTAGCTTCTTTCTCCTATTCCTTTAAAAGATTCATTGCTATGTCACATAAATTTCACACAATTTAGGTTAAGAATGACAATGATTTCTTTGTTTCATATGGGAGGAATATTATTTGAAACAGTTGCAGTATGATCTTTTTATTTTTGTATTATTTCCCCCTTTGTTTTGCTTATCTTTTCAGGGTTTTGGTTGTGCGAGAACTATCATGAATGAAATTTATTCTCCTTGAAAATAAATTCTTCTAACCCTTTTAGGTTTTTTTTGTCATTTAGAATAAATCTAGATAAAAGTTCTCCAACATTCAAAGTTGGAGGGACACATATTTAGGAGGGATGGTGTGGTGTTGGTGTGCATGCATAGTGAGTGGAGGAAGCCACATCTTTGAAATGTGTGTTCTGGAGTCTCAATGAGGATAAAATGAGAATATAAGGGAAGAATGAGCTTGGGTAAAGAAAAGAAATAGAAAAGAGAGGAAGTAGAAATATAGACATGACTGAAGAATATTTAGAAGAAAAGGAAGAGCAGAAAGAAAACAAAAAAGTGGAGAAAAGGCTTTAAAGAGAAAAAGTAAAAAGAAAGTAAGACCAACATTTGTAGAGTGCCAGCCATGTCCCAGACTTTGTGCTAGTTAGGAGTCCTTTAACGTATATAAATCCTTCCAATAATCCTCTGAATTAGGCATTATCATCAATAATTTACATATGTACAAACTGGTCAGTTAAGTAATTTAGTACCTCCCAAACTTTTCTGGTCTTAACACACGTAGAAATGATATTCATATTTGAAGGGCCCTTGAGGTTAATCATAGACCAGTACTTTAAAGCTTTTAATGCTTTCGTCATCCACTCTATCCTGAGGGTTGGCAGGATCAATATCTCTGCAAGCTGTAATTTATTCTCCGTTCAATCAGTTGACAAGACATAAAGTGAACCATATCCAAGATCACACAGGTGGGAAATGACAAAGCTTAAAGTTTGAATTCAAGTCTCTTGGAATTCATTGTCCACCTTTTTTAATAACCCTACAGCTCTAAGGATGAATAATTCATGACCCTACCCTTGAGGAACTTATGACCTAGTGGGGGAATATAGAGATGGTAGAAAAAGAACTGTAATGGATCATAGGATTTAGAATTATTAGGAAAATTGGAGAAAAATACCCATTATTCAGCTTGTTTTTCAGGAATGAGTAGGAGTTTGCCAGATGGGATAGAAAAGAAAGAGGGAGAAGGCATTCCAGGCAGTGGGAACCGCATGTGCAGAGGGGAGATTATAGCTGTGCTACAGGAATGACAGTGGAGAGAGGTAGAAGGAATAAAGTTGAAGTATTTGGGGATAGAGAATCAGTAAGTGTAGTGAGTTTTTAGGAATGGTGAATAGAGGATGATTGCAATTCTAGTCTTGGTTTCCTTTGAAGGTAATGGTTCACTAAGGAAACACTGTAATAGGGAAATGTGTAGGAAGAGCAGGTTTCAACAAGAAAGACAGGAAGTTTGATATTGGACTTGATTTTGAGCTACTGTGTAGTATTCTTGGGGAAGATTAGTATCTAGTAGACAGGTGGAAGTCTCCTGAAACAGAATAGAGTGATGGGGAGAGACTTAGTTCCTCCCTCCCTGGTATATATTTCTTTTCCAGGATTTCTTTCCAAACTACATTAACATTGCTGCCTTTGAACTTAAGCAGCTGCCTGAAATGGTTAAAAGTCCTCATAACAGAGTGTGTTCCCCATGTTTTGATAATCCCAATGTCCTTCTCTTCAACACTGACCTCCAAGCCTTGGAGAATTATGGCTTAAGAATGTACTGGATGGGGGCACCTGGGTGGCTCAGTCGGTTGTGTCTGACTTTGGCTCAGGTTATGATCTCAGGGTCCTGGGATCAAGCCCTGTGTGGGGCTCCCTGCTCAGTAGGAAGTCTGCTTCTTCCTCTCCCTCTCCCTCTGCCCCTCCCCCCTGCTCATGTGCTCTCTCTCTTTCTCTCTCAAATAAATAAAATTTTAAAAAATAAAAATAAAAAATATATATTTATATTAGTAAAGTATAAAATATAAAATATAAAGAATAAAAAAAGTACCAGATGAACTTCTTTTATCTCAGGATATTCCCATTTTAGGTAATATATTTTTAGTAAATAATATTAATAATTAACATTTCTAGAGCCCTTTGTGTGAGCCAGGCACTGTTGTAATTTACATTTATCAACTTACTCAGTTCTCACAACAGTGCTGTTTAGTAAAGAGGGGTTAAGTTACTTCCCAGGCCCATGATGCATCCTACTCTCAGGTCTTGGGTGCTGAGAGTTCCAGCAGTCTCTGACATTTGTTCATGTGAGCCTGAGGTCATGAAGTATAGCTCTTCTTGCCACAGATGGTATCTAGAACTTTGTTTTTCACTTGGTCCTGATTTGCTTCTTGAAATCTTTTTCACCCTCTTACTGTATGTTAGACACTGTTAGTGACTTGGTAATGTTTTCAGATAATTTCTGTTCTCGAAGGTACACCTTCTCCTCGTATTCATTAGTTCATTTCTCCTACTGAAGACTGGAGCAGGGGCTCCTGGGTGGCTCAGTCAGCTAAGCATCTGTCTTCAGCTCAGGTCATGATCCCGGGGTCCTGGGATGGAGCCCCATGTCAGGCTTCCCACTTAGTGGAGAGTCTGCTTCTGCCTCTGCCCTTCCGCCTGATTGTGCTCGCTCACAAGGTACATTAACCAGAGACAGATAGTGTCATTATGTAATGGTGAAAGGGCTATTTCACCAAGAAGAGATAGCATTCCTAAATATGGATGAAGCAAATAACAGAGTTGAAAATACGGAAGCAAAAATTGATAGAACTGAAAAGCAATAGGTAAATCCACTATTATAGTTGTAGGCATCAACTTCTTTCAATAATTAATAGAATAGCTTAGCTAGAAAATGAAGGGTATGAAAGAAGTCAACATTGTCGTCACTCAACAGGATCTAATCAACATTTAGAGCACAGTCCATTCAACAACAAAGTACACATTTTTTCAAGCCTGTACAGAAATTATACCAATATAGATCATATTTGAAGACATAAAAAACTTCAATTTGAAATAACTGTAATCAGAGGCTCCTGGGTGGCTCAGTTGGTTATACATCTGACTTTGGCTCAGATCATGATCTCGGGGTCCTAGGATCTAGCTTGCATGGGGCTCTCTGCTCAGCAGGGAGCCTGCTTCTCCCTCTCCCTCTGCCACCCTTCTCACCACCCCCTGCCGGCTTGTGCATGCCCATGTGCTCTCTCTCTCTCTCTCGTAAATAAATAAATAAAATCTTTAAATAAAATAATTGAAATCAGACAAATGTGGTTCTCTGACAATAATGGAATTAAGGTAGAAACAAATCACAAAGGAAAACAGGAAAATTTCTAAACACTTGTAAATTAAACAGCACGCTTTAAAATAATTCATGGGGGGTGCCTGGGTGGCTCAGTTGGTTAAGCGACTGCCTTCGGCTCAGGTCATGATCCTGGAGTCCCGGGATCGAGTCCCACATCGGGCTCCCTGCTTGGCAGGGAGTCTGCTTCTCCCTCTGACCCTCCTCCCTCTCATGCTCTCTGTCTCTCATTCTCTCTCTCTCAAATAAATAAATAAAATCTTTTAAAAAAATAATAATTCATGGGTCTCAGAGGAAGTCTCAAGGTAAATAAAAAAAAAAACATCAAACGGAATTAAAGTAAAATGCAACATATAATTTGGGGGGCACAGCTAAAGCGGTCCTGAGAGGGTAATTTATAGCACTAGATGCTTCCAACAGAAAAGAGGAAATGATTCAAATCAATAATCTAAACTCTCACTTTAAAAACCTAAAGAAAGAAGGTAAAAATAAACCAAAAGCTAACAGGAGGTCAAGAATTGGTTTTGCAGGCTGATTGGAGAACAATGACTTATTCAGTATTGCTTCTGTTAAAAAATGTAATTTGTTAAAAAACATGTTGTGGTCTTCAAAGTGCCAATACCCAATTAAATAAGAATAATGAGAAAATGAAGTTTATAAGTTGAGTTGATGGCATCTGTGATGATAAAATAAATGATTACTTACGATGACCTTTTTTTTTTTTTTCCAACCCCAACCAAACGTGCGTCTGGAAATGAGTTGCTAAGGATGAAGCAGCATTTTTCTTTCTGCTTTGATCAATCAAAATTCATCTTACATTCAAGAACACTTTAGTAATGAGTTTAAGCCACTGTTTAGAAGATAGTTGCTTCTCATGTTCATTTCCTTGTTTATGTAATCAGGAGCAGAAAAAATATCTTTATCAGTAGTTGTCAACATTGGCTGCAAATTAGAATCATTTAGAGAGCTTTAAAATGTACTGATGCCTGGATTCCACCTAGGGGGATTCTGATCTAATTGGTGTGGGGCAGAAGTTCCCAAAATACAGTCTCAGATCTGCAGCAGCAGCAGCACTAGGGAACTTGTTAGAAGTGCAGATTTAGGGGCGCCTGGGTGGCTCAGTCGTTAAGCGTCTGCCTTGGGCTCGGGTCATGATCCCAGGGTCCCGCATCGAGCCCCGCATCGAGCCCCGCATCGAGCCCCGCATCGAACCCCGCATCGAGCCCCGCATCGAGGCCCGCATCGAGGCCCGCATCGGGCTCCCTGCTCAGCGGGAAGCCTGCTTCTCCCTCTCCCACTCCCCCTGCTTGTGTTCCCTCTCTCGCTGTGTGTCTCTCTGTCAAACAAATAAAATCTTTAAAAAAAAAAAAAAAAAGAAATGCAGATTTATAAGCCCCACCCCGATTTAGCCATCTATGTTTTTTTTCTTATTTTCTTATTTATTTTTTTAATTATTTTTTTTGGATGTAGTGTTCCATGATTCATTGTTTGCGTATAACACCCAGTGCACCATGCAGAACGTGCCCTCTTTAATACCCATCACCAGGCTAACCCATCCTCCCAGCCCCCTCCCCTCTAGAACCCTCAGTTTGTTTCTCAGAGTCCACAGTCTCTCAGTCTATGTTTTAAGAAGCCTTTCAAGCGAATGTGAGGCAGTGTGTTTCCAACTTTAATGTGCAAATAAGTCTCTTGGAAAATCTTCTATAAATACAGATTGGGGTTCCTGGTCTGGTATGGTGTCTAAGATGATTACTAACAAACTCCCATGGGACACTGATCATGATGGCAGTTGGTCACGATTTGAGTAACAAGGGTCTACAGAACATCTAGACACTTGCACTTTTAAAAAAAAACTTCCCAAGTTAGAATGTAGCCAAAGGTGAGAACTGCAGTAGCCCACGAAACTTACATGATCTTTCCCAGGTTGCTTGTCCCTGAGGTTGTGGAGTCATTGAAGGGCACGTACTCTTTATTCTCTTTAAAGTGATGGTCACTGACTTAACTTGCTTTTTGTTTGCCTAAGAATCCCAGTTGTGGTAGTTTCCTCCTTATTTTCCAGAACAAATATTGAACATCCTGCTTTCTCCGTTCCTCTTGTTCCTCTATACCCCCTCAGTCATTCGCCTGACCCACCATCTTTCATGGTTTTCCTCTTCATTACCAGTTAAAAACTGGCTAATGGGATGAAATAATCATTCCAGTACACTGGGAGAGAGTAAGACCTCTCCCCTTTAAGGTAACATGGATCTTGAGACAAAGCCCTGAGACCAATATTTTCAGAGAAATCTCTTCTTCTTTTATACGTTCTGACTGGGCATGCTTATCTTTTCCAGTGTTATCAAGAAACATCCATGTTCTGATAATTCGATCTCTACAAGGTAAGGTCAGATCTCTCTGACCAGCCATTTAGTGGACACCTTTCCTTAAATTTCTCAAAGTTGCCTCAAACTCAGTGTGACCCAAATAGAGCTCATTTTCTCCATCATATCTGTTTCTCTTTCTGCATTCTCTATCTCAGTGGTAAGTAATTTAGGAGTCATCTTTTACTCTTGCTCCTTTATTCTACTCCAAATGGAACTTATTGTGAGGGTCCATGGATTCTACCAGTCTTGAATCCATCTACTTTCCTCATGATGACAGCCACTACTCTGGTTCAGGTGTCCATGATCTCTTAAATTGCCGTGCTCTAACTTACCTCTCTGTCTTCAGACTGGACTTTTCTTACCCATTTTCTATATAGCACCTAGAGTGTTTATTCCTGTCATTTCTCGTCTTTAAAATGCTTCAGTGACTCTCTGTTGCTCTGAGTTAAGTCTAAATTCCTTAATATGACTTAAAAATAATTAATAGGATTAAAATGTACAAACTTCCAGTTTTAAAATAAATAAGCCACAGGGATGTAAAGTACAGCATAAGGAATATAGTCAATAATATTGTAATAACTTTCTATGGTGACAGATGGCAAATACACTTATGGTACTGAGCATTTTGTAATGTATATAACCATCAAATCACTATGTTGCACACCTGAAACTAATATGATATATCAACTATACTTCCGTTTAAAAATAAGAAAAAGTCACTAAGGGTTCGGTGATTTGCTCACCTTTCCTGTAATTCTTTCCATCTTAATCAATGCATTTTCCATGGACACCATTTTCTCTGTAAGCCTTTGAGTAGGTGATGCCTCTACTGAGTGACTTTCCATTTTCCCATGTGCCTAATCCTTACTCTCCTTTTTGCCAAGATACTGCTTGTGAATAGATTCCTTCCTTGATCCCACCTCTCTGAAGGCCTTACCTACCCTTTTGTTAATGCTCAGTGTTGCAGTGATCACATTGAATTTCATTTCCTTCTTGTGTATCTTCCTTAACCTTTTCCTAAGGGTAGAGGTTATCTTCTTCACCACTGTGTCCTTAGCATCAAGCCCAGTGTCTGTATTACAGTCTGTCTTCAATAAATATTAATAAACAAAATTCCCAGGAGTATGAAGAAAGGAGCTTGTCATGGCAGACCAGTGAGAGAGCAGTGTTGAGGTAGTTGGAACTGTTAGAAATACACAAATCATGTTATAGGGAACGGCTTCTTTGTTCATCACAGTTTTTACAGAAGGATCTCTGAGAAGGTATACCTAAAATTAGTGGAGCAGTAGTCTAAGTAGGTTGAATGACATATTTTCTTCTTCCACAGCATCATAGTTTAAAAAAGGACCTTAGTTAGCAATTATTTATATGCTTACAAGAGTTATTTATTTTTCTTTTTTAGGTTCCGTTTTCTTTGACAATCAGATGGAGATTCTCGTTTCACTGACACAGTTCCATATTCTGAATTCTCACCTCTTTTTTCTACTTTGGTTCTCTGACTGGATGTGGTAAATTGCCCAGTATACACTTAACTAGCAGTAGGGCAGAGACGAATCAAGCTCCTTCAGCTTATATAGCTGGAGCTTTCCTTTGGTGAGTGAGGAAGCCACGTTGTTCTAAAAGATCTACAGATCTGTGGAATCTCCTTTTTCCAGGGAGCTGGAATTCCAGACTTTGAAGGAAACGCCAGGTTTAAAAGATTGTAGTTCATTTCCTACACATGAATTGCCTAGGGAAATTTTGTAACATAACGCACACTTTAGTGAATAAACAGTGAACGAGTAAGTGTAGGGATTGGTGAAACACTTCAGCCTAGCATCTCCAGGGCCTTCTGTCAGTATGCCACCAGAATTCTGCGCCCCAGCAGCCATCTGGCTTTGACAGCTTCTTCTTCAGATTTCTGTTTTGTCAGTTCTTCTTTAGTAAATCTGCAGAGCACCGTTCTCCTGGTGACTTCCATGCGGAGAGTAGATTGGTCCCTTTCTAGACCACATCGCAGTGCAAATTAATGTCAGTGTTTCTCCTATAGGGGGCGCCTGGCACCCTGAGGGCCTGTTGGGTCTTTCTCTCTGGGCTGTTACTCCCTGACTTGGGAACCATTTGGCTTATTCTGTGCTTTTATTCATGCACTTATACTCAGGAATTGCCCTCAAATCCATTTCCTCATTCTCCATCTCCTCTGCTTATCTAAATGTTATTGTTCAGGGTTCACCTCAAGTTTCATTTTCTCCTGCAATTAGGGCATAGATCATAGTCTTGAGATACTTTGCCGTTCTTAATACTGTGTGCCCCTCTCAAATTATTTCACGTTCCTTTTCTTTTATATGTAAGAGGATGGTCTAGTGCAGTGTGTAACTCCATTTGAATCCATATAAGTGCCATGCTTCATTTGAAATGACACATCAAGCTGTTTGTAGCATATTTCCCATTGTCTTCTCTGAAAACCAGGTTAGCACAGACACGTCTGGGGGTTATGAGAACATTCTCCTGGCCTTTTTTCTGGCTTTCAAAATTAGTTTATAGAGCTTTTTATTTTGTGGGGATTATGCCTCTCTGCCTCTGTAAGTAGTCAGTCTTCCTTTCACCTGTTGTGGGCCTGTGAAAAAAAGAATCAAAGTGAAATTGGAGGATTAGAGGTTAGAAGAAACTGGTTTGCTTTTTTGTTCCTTTAACTCCCGGTTACAAGGAAAGAATGTGTTCAGTTACATTTCTCTTCAACTTAATACTGGCAGCACCTAGTACAAGTGCCTGGCATGTGAAAAATGCCTTCAATAAATAGATTGATCACACTGGGGAGGATAGCTATAAAAAAAATAGTAACCTCATACTGAAATGGAAGTTACATTTCAGGAGCCTCCCTGCCAGTTGGTCACTATCCATATCCTCGATTCTGTTTGGTATCCTGAAATCAGTAAAATGGGGTTGTCAAAGAATCTTAGGAGAAATACATGTATGTTCTTGTTTGGCAAGCTGAAGTTTTTAGAAGGAATAGATTCCATTAATAAAGAATGGTGTAGAAATATTTACATGGTAAATCTTTAAATAGAAGATGACATTTTAAATCTCAGTCCAGAGTTACTGTTTCAGAGTTGCGTGTGGGGGCGTGAATGGTAAGTGGAGACCCCATTGAGGAAATTTCTACTTGTTATTTCTAATCGTTTTACTATGTCGTGAGAAAGCTCAAAAAAATCTTCCCTGAATTAGAATCCTAGGTGACCTTCTTCTGGAAATAGAGCTCTGGGCCCATGACATGTGGTGGTATTTTGCGTGTTAGTGACCTTGATTTCTGTTTTTGTTTCCCCCTTGCCCTTACCTCATTTACCTGAAATAGTACTGATTAAAATAAGCCATGAAAAGGAAAAGTAAAATAAAAGTGATAAAGGTAAAAAATGTAGTATAATTTTTAAAAATAATCTGGGTCATATAGTTCCAATGATGAAAAATTATTCTGGTCTGAGTGAAGCACGCTGTTCACCTTCTACACTTTATGTTTATTTACTAATACCTAAGTACTTGAATTTCAACATTCAAGAGCTAAAAGATGATATACCAGTGAGTTCTCTTGGCTTCTACTTTCCAGTTTATGTTATAAATTATCAGTCACTTTTTTTTAACTGTTTTGTTACAATTAAAAAACCACGTAGCTCAATAATTGCATGTGTGGTTATCATTCTTGCAGTGACCCCCAGGGGATAAGACTGCTTATTTTCCTGTCTCCAAACCAGCTTGTCAGCCTTACTTCCCTCTCTTGGATATGGCATACTTGATCCCCCAGTCATGAAGGTAGAAATCTCAGAAGCTTAATCTTAGACTCTCCTCTCTCCCTCCGACCACTGACTCATGGTGATTTCCTTTTGGCCTGTGTTCTACTTCTGGACCTGTGTCTAGCCTCACTATCCCTTCCTTTTTCAGGTTCTCACATAATAACCTTCTCCCTTATCACCAAGCCTTTAGTCTTTCCCACTTCAGTTCATTTCCTACACTGTCATAAGACAAAGAGCTGTTCTGCTATTTTCATGTTCAAAATCATTTAATAGTTCCCCATTACCTTCAAAAAATGTGATCAAAATTTGAAGAATGTTCATTGAAAAATGTTGCCTTCTTGATAGTGGCAAAACATTAGAATCAACATGAATGTTCAGTAACAGGGGGATCGTTAAACAAAACATAATTTAAACCTTATGATGAAATATTATTTGACCATTAGAGGTGCTGGTTTCAGAGAATTTTTAACGTGACAAAAATGTAGCAGAGCATATTATACCATTGTAAATATGAAATACAAAAAAATATTTATGTTTATATAGATGTTCCCAGTAGTTGTCTCTGGATCATCCAGTTACAGGAGAGTTTTCTTTCTGGCTACATTTTTCAAATTTTCTACAATGAGTGTACATTGCTTTTATAATCAGAAAAAACTTGCTCTGACAATCAGGATCTGGAAGGGAACTTATGAATTATTTAGTTTTGTTGTTCTTAGTGTATTTTTGGACCTCATTGAGGATCTGATGAATGATAAGGAACTTTTCTCAAAAAAAAAAAAAAATGAACCTTTGACCATAGACAAAAAAATTTGTCGTATAATTTTGGCAGGATTTGAGACCTCAGATTAAGAAACATTTTACAGTACAGTTCTCTCATTTCAGAGAAAATGCAGGATAAAGATTTGCCTCCTGTCCCATAAGGAAGTTGGAGGAAAAGCCGGGACTAGATCTTGGGTTTCTAATGTTTGCCCTGAAATGGGGCTGTCTGGGAGACTTGGGATCGCATTGCAAGCGTCCTTCCAGTCAGGTGCTTCTTCCGGGTGCTCTGTAAGTCACTGAGGCTGTGAGGCCCCAGACCACAGCTGAGAAGGTTCCCCTTTATGCCTGTGAAGAGACCTCAGGGTGGTTGTGGCTGCTGCTGATTGTGGGAGTGGCTTCCCCACTCCTCCTCCCTGTGAGAGAGGGTTTTATTAGACCAAGAGGATTATTTTATATTTTAAGTCCTTGATGACTTCCAGAAGTAAGCAAATCTAATGCGTGTCTGAGAACACGGTGTTAGGTACCTGTTATTTTCTTACCTGTCCCTTGGCCATACTTTATGATTTTATTGTGTGCATGGTGATAGACTTTTGCTTTGAGAATGTTTGTTTCCTTCTGTTATCTGGCAGTTTCCTTTATATGACCTTGATTATGATGATGATGGCAGGGCAGGACACGGCCTCTCTGCCCTTGGATCATTTGTTCTGGTGGATGCCATAGTAGCTCCCTGCCTGGTGCCTGAATGGCCTGCAAAGTGCAGGGCTAGAAAAACCTCTCTTCCCCTGGCTTTGTGTGATTCTGTCTTTGCAAAACCTTAAGCTAGGCAGTAAGTGAGGAAAAAAACACCACCGACAAGAGCAACACATCCACTAGAGCCTGCCTTTTAACTGGGAAGGAAGGAGAGATGCCCTTACTTTGTCAGAAAGCCCTGAAGGGCCCTGATAAATCTTGCCACAGACAGCAGATTTTGCAGATAAAGGAGCGTTTTCTTTGGTGCAATAAAGTTGCAAACATAGATCTAGAAACAGCTGTCTGATAATTTTTTCCAAGTTGTTAAGCCTTCCACAATCTAATCTTTGCAGAGAGCTTTGAATCAAAAGAGAGGATGGAATCCCTGCCTTGAACAAAGAAGGGTGTAAAAGGTAAGGACAAGAATGTTTCAGAGTACTTGCAAGTGTCTGTAGTAGGCAAGTTACTTTCAGAGTTAACACTTACTCCTGAGGAGAGGGAATGCTCTAGTGTTGCTGGTGTTATCCTTATTTTTATAGGTGGGGAAACTGAGGCTCAAAGGGTAAATGTTTGGCCACAGGACACACAGTTAATAAGAGACTAAGCTGAGTGTGTCTGCTTCCAGCTCATGTTCTTTCTCTGGTAGAATAAATAGCTCCTATGGTGGCATATTGATTTGGAGTGTTCTAGTGATCTTTTATGTGTATGTATATTGAAAAGTTTTTGTGTACTGCAATCTCTTTAATACAAGTCTGAAAATAAAGGTATGCACATACGTATGGGCTCACACAAAATAGTTCTGTCCTGACGACAACTGCTTCGAGAACCAGCCTGGGAGGACAGAGTGATGATTTTTGGCTGGGCATGGAATGGAAGAGCAAATGTGTCCACTGACTTTCTATTTCTGTTTCACCGAGAGCCATACGAAGACAGGCAGATGGGTGTGACTTTCAGAGGCCTTCCTTCTACCCTCTTAGAAGTGAATGTTTTACATTTATTGAGTTAGGTTGTGTATCTACATGGGACTGGGCGGACTGAGGCACTTAGTCTGTATACCCAGGTGTGGACACTGTCACCGTTCAGGACTCCGAAGTCCGGAGGCAGCCGGGTCCCTTCCCACGGCGGTCCCGTTTCCACGCGGGAACCTGCAGCAGGCGGCGGGGCTGCCTGGGCTGGGGGGCGCCGAGGAACAAAGAAGAGCAAGCGAGAAGCACAGCAGCTCTTTGGAAGTGACCTTTCCCTTCTCCAAAACTTGTAGATTGCTAGACTCTTGAACTTCAGGATTGCCTTCCTTATAAAATCTTTTGAAAAAACACTCTGCTTCTACTTTCTGTGTCTCTCGAATCTGCTTTCCTGGGGTTTTCGGTTAGCCTGCTGTGGGGAAGCAAACCACACCGTTTGCAAGAGATGCGACGTCTCTAAGTAGCTTTTTTCTCTCTTTCTCCCTGACACTGACTGATGTTAACATTGTGTGTGAGGCAGGAGCGTGTGCTCTTGTGTGAGCATCAACTGGCCGCTCAACCCTTGAAACATCTGCCCGTTCTTCCTGTTGCGTTCAGCTTCCCACTTCCGGCCTTCTGCCGCTTCCCAGGGAGCCCGGGAGGCAAAGCACCCCCCCGCCCCCGGGGGCTGTGTGCAACTGCCTCTGCCAAGCTGCTGGCTCTCTCGGGAGGGACGGACGTTCTCGGAGCTTCTGTGACCTCGGTTACGTTCACTAACTTTCTTAACTTGCATTGAATACAACCGTCGGAGAACCTGCTTCCGAAAGCCCCTTGCCCTCGGGGGTCGTCGCAGCGTTCCGCCCGGAAAGGAGGCGTGGCATTCTAGAACAAGCGTAGCATGCTGTGAAGAGCACGGTTGGACCCGAGACCCAGATGGCTGGCCCCCAGAACCCACTGTGTGCCCGAGCCGTTGTGCCGCCTGAGGGGAGGAGGAGTGGAAGGAAACAGGGAGGTTTTCTGAGGGAGCGTTAGTCGTCCCCGGGCTGGACCTTCAACTGTGTGTGTGCACCTGATGGTAAGGTGCATTATTATGTGCCGCCTTGACCTGTGGTAAGGCTGGGCCTAACCACCGGTTCCCTTCCGGATTGTGCTCCTGTGGATAAGGCACTCTAGCCAAACAGTTCTCTCCACACGAACCAAGCACGGTGTCGGCTTCACCCTGAGTGCTGGGCGTCAGTTCCCTCCCAGCCTGTGGAAATACTCAAACATGCCCGTCATATCCTCCTGTGGCAAGTAGGGGTCATGTCATCCCGTTGTTACTACAAAACCTGCCTCCCATAGCCTCTGCTTGTTCACGCCTTGCCTGAATGAGCCCCCATGTGGCCCTGTGTGGCGGGCAGTGGCCACCCCGGAGCTGTGAGTCAGTGTGCCTCGTGAACTCTTGTGGATCTCAGCTGTCCAGCATCGGGTGTCATGTGTTCAGTTTGATCCCCACATCCCCTAGAGTGGGAACACCAACCAGCCTCAAGGGGGAAGAGGAGGTGATCACAATACAGCGCACCCATTATTCCCATTCTTTGAATGGATCAAGGGTATTTCCGCTTTCCAACAGAGCGGGAAACACGCCTGTACTTTTCATCATAATATCCTCGGTGTCTAGTATGGTGATGCCTGGCACTGAACATGTACTTGATAAAAATAATTGTTGAATAAATGAATGAGTGCCTCTTAAAGGCCCCTTTCTGAGCAAGGATCATAGTGCTAGCTATCGAGTTTAAACAGCTTGTAGTGAGGGGTGTGAGCAGAGTGCCCAGGTCCCCACTAACTTTTCCAAGTCCCTCCAACCTCACAGGTATCCCAGTAAAAGGAAGAATGGATCCTGAAGACATAACCCACATCCCAAGTTTAAGCTTAGGGTCAGATTGATGTGCTTTTGTTGATACGGACTTTGCCTAATGTTGCTGAATTTTGCAACCAGCTTTACCTTCCACCTTCTGAGACATCCTGTTCCATTTGCCTAATGAACCCGAAAGGAATTTAGTGCCTGTCTCTCTCGATTTCATTTTGTCTGGGTTATCTTCTCCAATTTTAATTTGTTCCTGGAGAAAGCTGGCGCCCATAAATGTGAGAGGATGGGGTTGGGGTGGAGAGAATTTATTCCAGCGTTTTTGTGATTGCTTTAGCTAAGGTACCATCCTTTTCTTTTGTATTGAGGTCAAATTAGTCAGCAGACAGAATTGTCCCAGGGAGATGAAAACAGACTCATCTCTGGAAGAATTTGGCCTATACAATACTTAGAGAAATCAGTCTTTGATTTCCCTTTGGTTGTTTTCATGAAGATCTGAGCTTGAGGGGAATCTGAACATCTTTTAGATCTTTAGACCTATCTTTTAAGGCTTGACATTTTGTGCATTTCCACTTCTAGAACTTTGCTTCCATTTTTTACCCATCCTTCCCAATGTAAGTCTCACCTTAAAAAAATTTATCTGACCTCCTCTGGGGAGTCTTTCCTGCATTTATCTCTTTGTTTCCTTTTCAGAACTCCCCAAGATTTTTTTAGTTTATTATCTTTCACATGTGGTAGCACCCAGTTTGTTAATTTTGTTCGTCTTTGCTTTTCAAAGCCGAGGACTTGGAGGCATTTTCTTTTCCTTTCAGAGTGCTTTATACAGAGCTCTGCTCGTAATAAATAGGCTTTGTCAAAATTTGCTGCCTGGCGGTTTGATAGTAGGAGGCAAGTAGGGATGCCTCTATGAGGATGGGTATCATTCATCGGGAGACAAGACAATGGAACTGGTGTGAGTTTGTATGAAGTTACACTAAATGGATTCACAAGGCATCCTGAGCTCTGTTTATTGAAGCAGTGGAAACACCATGAAGAATTTTATTCCGAGAATGGTTTGGCCAGGCCGCTTCCCAGATGGTGCTAAACTCTGCTTTAACTGTTTTGTAGGGCTCACGTAAGCTGTATCTCCCTGCGCTCCTGGAGCCAGTGACTCTGGAGGTAGTACTAATTCTTGTCCTTTGTTCTTTGCCTGGATTTATATAATCTGCTCTTGCGCCATGACTTCTCTCACTTGTGAGAACAGTCAGGCTCAACGGTTGAGGAGCAGTGGATTAGAACTTACATGGAGCATGTGGTCACTGTTGCCTCAGGTGATAAGGAGCAAAGGGAAAGAGGAGCAGAAAGAATGAGCCAAATCATTATTTTAGTGTCTTGATTTCCAATAAGGCAATAGAAGTTAAAGGTGTTTCCCTGCCGCTTACCCTAAGACATCTGCCTTAAAGACTTAGCAGGACTCTCTCTGTGGGGTGACTGGTCCTAAACTTTATTAACAGAGGCTTTGTGGCTTCATCGAAGTAGGTGGATCATAGGTGGGTGTTAGTCCAGAGGTTTGTGTGAACAAACCCACCTCAGCAACCAGCGCTAATTGGCTCCCCCGGGAAGTCCCAAGAGAAGCTGTCAATCATAACGACTGAGTTTTTGTTTATAATTTGTAGTGGTTTCCCTCTACTGCTCTTTCTCCACCCCCATCCAGACTGTCTCTTCTCCTTGCACAAACAACAAGTAACAGAATACAGAAAATTAGAGAGTCGAGGCACATCTGACGTTGATTCCAACTGCCTTTTTTTCGCTCCACTTTCCATTCTCTCTAGGGTTATCTTTCAGGATGAGAGGTGGGATTTTTCTCTATGCCGCCCTTCTCCCCTATTATCACTGTTATTATGAAATAATATCCTTTCATGTGGGGGGGGATGCTCTCTCAGGTGTATCTGACAAAGCTAGGAAGTAGTGTTAAAAAATAAGTGTACAATGTTAGTGCATTTTAGAAGGTGAGCCCTGGTTAATTGTGTTCTGCTCTGCTGAAAGCTGGAGATGATCCTAGGCTCATTGATATTTTTGTTAAATCATTATATTTTAAGATTAAATTACAGGACAAAGAAACCCTTGTCTTTCTGCAGGATACTGGATTGGAAATAAAGAATGGCTTCCTGGGGTCCAGGGACTCTTCCGTTGAGAAGCTAATGGTAATAGTAGCTACCATTTAATAAAGACTTCACATGTGAGGAACTACCTTGATCCTGACTGTACAGGATGCAATTGAAGGTCATGGGTCAAGGTCCCACAGCAAGTAAGTGTCAGGATTTGGGATCCTGCAGGGAGAACCAGGATTTGACCTTGGGTGTCCCTGTACTCCTTACATGCTACACTTGTGCTGCCCCTTTCCTGTATTTTTGTCCAAAGTCTTTTAGACCCACTTACAAATAATTTAAATTCGTGATTAGACCAGGTGTTCCTTCCAATGTTTGAAAGACAGGACAACTCAGATGTAGTTAGCTAACACATTCTACAGTTGTGTTATTTTGTGTCCTTTGTTTCAGGCCCACAGTGCAGCTGGTGTTGTTGCTATGCCCAGGTGATAAGAAGCTCTGTGGGTAATGATGGGACATGTCGTGGGCCTTAGCACGCCTCGGTCCCCCCTTCCTTTCTTGCACCAAGATGGAAGATTAGTGAGGAGTCTAGAGAGCCAGGTAGAGTGTCTATGCCAGGATTATACAGACTGAACTGAAGTTCTTTCCGCCACCCAGTGATAGGACATGATTAGCACCAAGAGGATACAGGGAGAACTTCTTTTTCTGGTGAACATGTGATGTAGGGGGAAATTCAAAAGAATAACACATTGGGACACCTGGGTGCCTCAGTCAGTTAAGTGTCTGCCTTGGGCTCAGGTCATGATCCCGGTGTCCCGGGATCAAGTCCCGCATCGGGCTCCCTGCTCAGCGGGGAGCCTGCTTCTCCCTCTGCCTGCCGCTCCCCCTGCTTGTGCTCTCTCTCTCTCTGGCAAATAAATAAATAAGAATAAAATCTGAAAAAAAAAGAATAACAAGTTGCAGAAATATTTTTATCTGTTTCATGAACACATGGGGCTCAAGAAGTTGTCAATTTCTTATTATGTACTTAAGAAGTTTTTCTTTTTGGCTTGTGCTTACAAGAGGATTTAAGCTTGATCGATGCAAATTGATTTTTAAAAGATCGTTAAAATCTTTAAACCTGGGGCATTATCTTTAGATTGTAAGTGCTAAACTCAGTCTACCCCCTTGCTTCATGATGAGCAAAATTAACCTAGAGACCTTTAGAGCTAACTAATTTGGATAAGCCAAAATCAGACATACACTTATTTTAATGAGAGGGATTTTAGTGTTGCGGTTATCTTTATACGGTTTTAAAATAAAGTTAAATTGAATAGAAATGTAGTCAATTTAGTTACACATTGAAACACCTCTAAAGCCTTCTCAGAATCATTTCCTTTTAGCAGTCAATTTTAAAGAGAGACTTAGGGGAGGGTACTTGGGAGAAAAGGGATTAGGTCAAACCTTCATGCATTCTGATTTGGAGTAGAAAAATTGGTTCTGGAAATCTAAGTTCGGAACATTAACTAGAGCACCTCCTCTCTCATGTGGCTTGGTCAACAATTACCATCCCAACATATGGAATTCATATCATATTTTAGCCATGATTTTTACCTTCTTCTGTTGTATTCTCTGTTCAGACAATAAATCTCTCTTGGAAAGAATTCAGTCTAATAACTTGTTTCCAGCCTTATTCCATTTTCAAGTCTTCCCATAGGATAGGCAGAGATGCCAGTAAACAAGAAAACGATCAAAAGGTGAGGCAAAGAAGTAGAATGTGCAGCAGAGTCTCTTGATAGCAGACAGAAAGGAGGGCCAGCCTCTGACTCACAGCCTGTCTTAAAAGGTTGGCAATGACTTTGAAATTTTATCAAGTCCATCTCTTTTCCTTTAGGCAGGACTGTGCTTATAGCTTTCCCAGTGGATGATAATCTGTCCTTTTTTTGTAATGAAAGTTCCAGTGTAGAGGACACCCGGCCCCTCAGGAACTCATTGTGAAGTTAGATAGCTTTCAGAGAAGGATTTTTGTCATTGTTGATTTTTGTCATCCCCTCCTCTGGGATGGTCAACTTTGTATGAAGAGGGGTGCATCCATATAAAGTCCTTATCTCTGGCACCTGCACAGACTGACAGAGAAGTTGATCACCCGAGAGAGCAACTAGTCTAATCCCTTCATTGTGACTGATGTCTCCTCCACATTGAGAATACAGCCTTTTCTGTTTTAAAGATTTTATTTTTTATTTATTTATGTGAGAGAGAGCATGAGAGAGTCAGCAAGAGCAGGGGGAGGGGCAGAGGGAGAGGGAGAAGCGGACTCCCTGCTGAGCAGACCCAGGGCTGTTCCCAGGACCCCGGGATCATGACCCAAGCCAAAGGCAGACCCTTAGCTGACTGAGCCACCAAGGTGCCTAGGCTTTTCTATTTTAAATAGAAATAGTTGTATTGTTGACTTCTGTGGACTTTAGACCTTCCCATTTTTTTGCTAACACTGTATTGGTAGTATTTCCCTACTCTGTGCTGAAATTATGCTGGTTTTGCCAGTCAGTACTGTTGGTGTCTGTGATTCTAGGCCATAGGATTAGCATGGGAATGACTTAGAGTTCTAGGTTCTGACCCTGTTTCTGCCACAGCTACCACTATGACTTTGGTGAGTAACTTACTAAGTGTCTTTGAGCCTCAGTTTATCACTGCTAAATGTGTGGCTGGTTTAGAGCAAATTTTTCCAGGGAGTTTTCCAAGAAATGTTAACACATTTCCAAGAAATGTTAACACACATAACATACGAAATGGTTCAGTTTTTTTATAGGTGGTGGTGATGGTCACTGTGGTGGTGGGTGAGCATAAGATTAAATGTATACAAATGGTTTGGGGGCTTTTTTGTTTGTTTTATTGAAACAGACTTGATGCTTAAAAAAAAAAGTACATTGTTAATCATCAGATCTTCAGAAGAGGTTTCCTAAATTTATCTGATTATGATACCTTTCTTTCCTTCTAGTTCCATGTCACCCACTTTTGACCAGGCTCATCTGCAAAGTAAAAGTAGCCACTCTTTCCTTAGTGCTTATTCTAGAAAGGGGATGCAGCTGCCAAGAGAGAGTTCAGAGCTCTATAGGTAAACTATAGGTGGTCGTTTATGTATTTTGTGGTCTCCCCTTTGCTGTATGAGCTGTTGGGGGCAGGGGTCTTTTCTTACTTATCTTATGCAAAGAGGGTCTGGCTTAGTGCTTGATACCTAGAAGATACTTAATAAATGCACTGAATTGAGTTAAACTGTCCATAAATGGAAGACACTTCCTTGAAAAGTTTTGAGCTGCTTGTCACAGAAAATGTTATTATAGACTGGAGTTTTGAAATGGACGGAATTTGTAGCCAAGATGATATCTAAGATCAGGAATTTATGAGAGTTTCCTATGGTTATAAATACAATATCATAGTAACATTACTCATAGATAACCTCTAGTAGATTAGAAAAGGACATAGTACAGGTTTGCAGGCAGTTCTTACTAGTAAGCTCCTTTCCTTGGTCTGGATAAATTTTCTGATCGCCTTGAGTCCACATTCCTCCTGGGAGCATGGAATTATTAATGGGGAATTTTGTCCAGATTAGCAATACATAAGGAGGGACAAGACCCCATGAAATTTACTTCATCTTTCATCTTGTACAATGCTGAGGAATTCACTTCGCTAAATTTATGGTGAATTTATTTTTCTATTTTGCTTTTCTATTACCTGGCTATATTTCTTACAAACTTTTGGAGAGTATAAAATATGTCTCATATGCATTTATCTCTCTTTTGATACATAGTGTTTTGTGATCATAGGAAGAACTCAATATTTGTTGAAAAAATAAATAGATGAATATGGTAGTTTTGATATTTTTCCAACTTAGCATCTGAAGTTAGATAGTAAATATGAACTTATACTTAGCAGAAATTCAATTGTTGAAAGTAGGGAAAAACAAGAAAAAATTACCTATTAATCCCCTACCAGAGATTAACTACCATTAAGACTTCAGATTATTTCCTTCTAGACATATTTTATACAGAGGGAATTTTTAGATATAGTTGTGATCACATTGTACATATAATTTGTGTCCTGATTTTTTTCACTTGAAATTATATACAGTGTTGATAATCATGTGTACTATTTATATGTAAGAAATATTTCATAATAAAAATTTGAAAACGATAGAAGTCCCAGGTGACATGGTTTTCACAAATCGAATTTTCACATTTTTCCTGTGTGGTTTTCTTAAGCATTTATTCTTTTAGGATCATATTTCTTTTTAAGCTTTTCCTCATTTTATTTTTATTTATTTTGCTATATGAAAAGGCTAGTAAACATTCTGGACATGAGTATTTCCTGTTTTTCCTTTTGAATACTTTCAAAACATAAATGTAACTATCAGTGAACTGCTTTTCAAAAGTTTGTGCCGTTATTTCCTCTACCAGTGTATGAACATTCCAAAATCATTGCAAATTCACCAGCAACGAATATGTATTTTTTTAACTTTTAAAAAATATTGATTAATTTTAGTGGGAAGATGGTTCCTTAGTTTGCTTCATTTTGTGGTCTTCTTAGTGAGGTCAAACTTTTTCTCATATATTTTTGAGAAGTCACTTTTGTTCTTTTTTGTTTAGAGAGAGTGAGCCCGAGAGTGCAGGGTGGGGGTGGGGGTGAGGGGCGGGAGGTGGGGGAAGAAAATCTTACATGGGCTCCAGGCCCAGCGTGGAGTGAGGCGGGGCTCCATCCATCCCGGAGATCACCACCTGAATGGAAATCAAGAGTCCAGCATTTACCGGACTGAGCCACACAGGTGCCCCCATTTTTGTTCTTTTATGAATCGTCCATTCATGTCTTTTTATTTATTTTCCTTAGTGTATGAATGCTTCATCCCACCAAGTGTGCTATTTCCTGCAGGTGTGAATGCACATGGCCCTGCTTTCGCTGCCGCCCTCGGCAGGTGTATGGAGCAGGCGGATCACTGCGGGCAGCCAGAGCAGGCTGCTGTGGGGGGGCTGTTTTGTAACGCAGCCGCGAGCACGGGATGAGTTACCAAACAGCCCCCTCTTTCCGTTAGTTCAGCATTGCAAAAGCCAGGCCTGGCCAGTGAGGTGTGTGTGACAGGCTTCATTCTTCCCTTTGTCCCAGCTATTATTAGATAGGTTCAGAAACTGCCAGTAAATTGGGGCTGTGGGCACATTTCGGTTTATGCTGCTCGCCGAGTTCTGAAGTGTTGCAGTTACTCAATATGGTTTGCTCTTCACTTGAGCAAATTGCCAACAGCTTGAGTGTGACTCCTTAAGAATAATAAGAATCAACCTCATTTTAGGAGAGGGGACAGATTGTGTCTGTATTTGGCAACCCGCATTCCTCCGCAGCTGGGCTTGCTTAAGACACTCCATGGAGGTGAGGGGCCATATTGACAGAGAAATGTCCATTTTGTCTGAGGAGCTGCTGACTGTTGTCAGCGTTTGCTGGCAATAACGCCTTCTCTAGCATGGCTTCACTCTCCAGACCACTGGACGTGACAGAAGTAATGTAAAATCGCCACAGTCTATTTCTGTCCCTTGTCATTTTATGAAGGAGCTAAGTGCTAAATGCCTTCAGATGCAGAGCATGCTAAGGACTCCTTTTGAAACAAGAGAAACTAAAAACACCAAAGAATGCAGGTTGTATTTTTTTAATTCTAATTTTTTTTTTGTCTTGCATCAAACACTCAGAAATAGTTTGAATATTGCGAATGCTGCAGAAATGGTCATATAGCAAAGAAAACAAAAGCTCTTTCACCTTAACAGCAGAGGTTTTGTGTGGAACAGTTAAGAATAGGTGGAAATGATCTGAAGATAGAAGAATCTTTCCTGAATACTATGCTTATCATTTTCTTCCCTTAAAATTCTACAGTGCCTTCACGTTGCATGTATGATTAAATTCAGATTTTCCTTGGCCATCTTTTCTGTCTGAATTTTAGACTCTATACTGTTGTTAAGCAATTTAAAAATCAACTTTTTTGTTTCTACCCCAATTTTTTTTCCCCCAAGAGGAAAGCCAGTTTTTGTCTCTGTCAGTATGGGCTTTCCTTCTTCAGAAATCTGCCCCCCCCCTTAGTTATCTCTCATATTCTGTCTTGTCCACACTATGTCAGCTCATATATTCAAAATATGTTGCTTTATAAATCCTCTTGGTTATGCGTATGTATTATTATTTCTTTAAGGGGAGAGCCAGTCCTGTTTTGTTTATACTTTTTAATGTGTTGTTAGAAAGTTTTTCATGTGATATGTGTCTAAATAAATGTAGTTTGACTGTCATTTATTCTAAAACATTCATGAGATTCAAACTGGGAGTACATTTCCAGGTGGTTAGGGACATTTGTATTTAGGATTACCGATTTTATAACTTAAATAAAGTCAGTGTGGGCATATATGAAATAAAATGGATTCTGATTTTTTTTATCTGTCCCTTAATCTTCAAATATATGGTTTTTAAAAACTTTTGTGTGTGTGTTTGGATGCCCATTAACAATTTTTTTTCATGTATTCTTTTTTTTTAATTCCAGTGTACTTAACATACAGTGTTATATTTGTCTCAGGTGTACAATATACTGATCCAACAATTCTATACATTACTCAGTGCTCATCATGATAAGTATTCTCTGAATCCCCTTCACTTGTTTCACCCATCCCCCCACCCACTTCCCCTCTGGGAACCATCTGTTTGTTCTCTACACTTACAAGTCTGTTTATTGTTGGTTTGTCTCTTTTTTCTTTGTTCATTTGTTTTGTTTCTTAATTTCCACATATGTGTGAAATCATACAGTATTTGTCTTTCTCTAACTGGCTTATTTCACTTAGCATTATGCTCTCTAGATCCATCCGTGTTGTTGCAAGTAGCAACACTTCGTTCTTTTAAATGGCTGAGAAATATTCCATTATGTAGATTTATCACCTCTTCTTTACCCATTCATCTATCGATGGATACTTGGGCTGCTTCCATAATTTGGCTATTGTAAATAATCCTGCAGTAAACATAGGGGTGCATATATCTTTTCAAATTAGTGTTTTTGTATTCTTTGGATAAATACTCAGTAGTGGAATTAAAACTTTGCTTTTAAAGATTTTACACATCTCTGATGAGATGATGTTAAAAATCCCTAAACCATGGAAGTAATGGGACAGGTGATGGTGGTGTTGGAAATAATATTCTTGGGGTGTGATGATCATGTGATTCTGGAACTCTGCATGTATAGTCAGTTCTGGCAATAGTTTAGAATGGAGAGTAATGCTTTGGCCAACTAGAGTGACAGTGGACTCTACTGGCGTTAACTTTCTGGGGATTTCACGTAACTTAGGCTCGGTAAAGACATGAGGAAGACATTGCTCTGATTTTTATCCACTAAAATTAAATTCTAAGATTCCATATCCAATACTACAATTGTGAGCTCTCTCTTTAACAGTGAATGTGTCTAGATGGATGATGGGCTTGTTAAACATTAGGATTATAATCAAAATGATAGCATCAGTTTGGACAGATGTAAAAAGATGTACAGAAGCAGTGTTTGAGGAGTCACTTCCTGAGGCCAGGTTGGAAATACATTGTATAGGCTACTTTGCTGAGGTCAAGTTGGAGAATACATTGTATTTGTATTGTCTTGACTCGGAATAGATCATAGCCAAAAGTAAGCTTACTCTTGAGAACTCGATGATAATAATGTTGATCAAGAGCTATTAATTATGAACTTAATTCTTAATCCTTATGATGACTTCCTATGGTACAAATATGAGTATTTATAAATGAGGAAATGGAGGCTCATAGAAAAGAAGAGAGTTGCTCATGTCCTACAACTAGTAAGCATCAGAGTTAGGATTTGAACCCACTTCTCATTGATTCCAAAGGCCAATATCTTGAGATACTGGAAAGTTTTTCAGGAAATAGACAATTGGTCATGAACAGTTATCATCACATATAAAGGAAGGACTCCTTGTGATTTCTGAGTTGTTTTCATGAGTTAGTGCTGGTAAGGCTGAAATACACGTGCTCTTTCTAATCTCAGCTGACATGGTTGACATGGTCTGACGTGCAGGGGTGATTACTAAACTTGCAGAAAGAAGAAAGGGCAAATATGAAACAGTTCAGGGACAAAGTGTAAGTTGAGGTAGCAGTCCTCTTCTTGGAGGAAGTGTTGGAGCCATGCTGCTATTTTTTAGTAGATTTTCTATGAGAGAGACAATGCCTGCTAATGAACGCTTTTCTGTGTATGAATAGCTTTACTATTGAGCATTTACTATATGCCAGGTATTGCATTCAGAGCTTCAGATATGTTTTCTCATGTGACCTTTTTTCCCCTCATTTAATCTTTTCAATGACCACCAATGTAGATACCATTAATGTTCCCATTTCACAGATTAGGAGCCTGAGGCAAAAAGATTAAATGACTTCTGACACTGCACATCTCATTACTGGTAAATCAGATTATGTCTAAACATCATGATGACATATTCTATGTTATTAATCACTACCTCCTGCTTCTTGCATTTTAATCATTCTCCATCATTTTACACATGATACTGTACATGGATTACTAGATGGCTTTGAAGCCCAAGTTAGGTTATGGCTGCAAGTCAAGTTATGGCCGCAAGATTATATGGAAGGACATGATAGAAAACCTATGTGTTGTCACTAATTACAATTATTTTTGATTATAGTGGAAGGATAGATGAGTTCTGACAGGAGAGATTCTCTGGGACTCACTTCCTTCATATGTAAACTGGAATAAATAATGATTCACCTGCCCTCCAGGCAGGGCTGAACAAGATAGCATCTTTGACTGAATATCCAGAGAACAATACATTTCCAGTTGTGTTCTCTGTGGAACTGGGGATGCTGACATATATATGAGTGGGCATGACTAGGGCATCTTAGTGGTATAATGAAGGCATCATGGAAAGAATCTTTTTTTTTTTTTTTTTTTTGCCTCTTAGGGTAATGTTGACATTCTGGGTGAACCCTGGACTCTGTAGTTGTCAAGGAATCTTAGGCCAAGAACAAAGGGATCGTATGTGGTTTCCCACATAGCAATGTACCTCCTTTGAGAAACATGAGTCTTGACTTTGACAGTGGTATGTTATAGTTTGCTTATATGCCTACCTAAAAAATAATTTTAGAAAGGTACAGAAAAAAAGTTTAAGATATACTCTTCTAAGAATCAAGGTTGATTGATGATTCTTTTCAGAAGCATGGAAGATTCTTAAGGTATAGTATGTTAATGGCTTTGTTAAATTAGCCCTTTTTTGATACTAATAGTTCTGTAAATAATTTATCATTGAGTCAGATTCCGTTTTATTCTGTTCATTATTACAGGGTAATGTAGACCTTATAGTTTCTGAAATATTGACAAGGCCATTCTGAATTATTATTTTAGAAACCATCAATACATGTGGCTCCTTTTGACTTAATACTCTTGACTTCAGTACTAATTCCGGCATGTCAAGTGGGTGGTATTCTCTGAACATCTGTAAAGAGAAGTTAATAATATTAATTAACATACTTGTGCCTTTTCTCTTCATCGTCAGTTCTTTTGCTAGAATGGTAATAATAGTGTTTTCAATAAAAACACCACCTGAGATTTGCCTTCCTTTCTCATAGGATAGCTCTTGACTGTAAAATTGAGATGGCTTCTCAACTCTGAAGCGCCTCCGATTTACCAAAAACGGCTAATCTAATGTCCCCACTTTATGACCAATGCAGGAAAACATTTTGCAGCCTATTATTCTTTTAAATGCTTGCAAAGAGACCACAGAGTGAGAGCAAAGAGACAGTGCCAATCCCTAGCATGCCTGAGGGATGACTTGTTCTTTAATATTTGTGGAGCCCTGTGTCAAGAGTGAAAATGTCTAAGAAGAGAGTGCATTTACTCAGTCTCTGGGGTAAGGTGCAAAGAGCCTGTGCTATGGGAACCCCGATTAAAAATTAAATGGTTGAAACCTACAGGGCCACTGCTTTTAGCAGAACAGTGGGTGCTCTCTGGTTAACTTTGTGCCATCTTAGTTTCGATAAATTGACGGTGGAAGCTAATATCCTTTGATCTTTTTGTTGCTGTCCGTAACTCATAGCGACCCATTTGCTGGTGAGTTGTTTCTTCACAGGCCAGTGATTATTGGCCTTTGAAAAGCATTGACTTGGGCGCTTGGGTGGCTCAGATGGTTGGGCGTCTGCCTTCAGCTCAGGTCATGATCCCGGCGTCCTGGGATCAAGTCCCGCATTGGGCTCCCTGCTCCTTGGGAGCCTGCTTCTCCCTCTGCCTCTCTCTCTCTGTCTCTCAAGAATAAATAAATTAAAAAAATCTTTAAAAAAAAAAAAGAAAGAAAAGAAAAGCATTGACTTAATCAACCAATGGGTGCACTCTAGTCAAGTTCCAAGGGGTAGGAGGCAGATGCCATTGTCATTCACATATCTTTGCCCCTGAAATGTGGCACGGGGTATAAAATAGAGTCTAGGAGTGGTGTACGCACAATTTAAAATGTACTGAGGGAGAGATCCACGAGGAGAAGGGGCAAGTCAGAGGGATTGGATATACTCCTTTTCTTCCAGTTGGTTCCTAGGCTCTTAGACATTGCTCTAATTCTCCACTCCTTCCATGGGCATAACATCTTAAAACTTAAAGATAGAATGCCATAGCGACCTTAATTTCTATATGTCCCATTTCGGGTCCAGCCCCCTGCCATTGCTATCATACTCAAAGGTCTTTCAACTCTCCCCAAAGCCTATGTCTTTCCTTTACCAACCATTTCAAAGGCTCTCTTCTTTTAGTACAACTTCAGCTATTTTGAAACATCATTAGAAAGAATCTAACTAAATGAGCTGGTGTGAGTCTATAACCGATATTTGACAAAAAAAAAAAAAAAGCAAAACAAAACTGAAAAAGTGAGCTGTAGAATTGTCAGTGTTGATTGTTAATTGGAGTGGTATTTTTAAAAAGAGGACGTTTCATTTATAGGTGAGAAAAGTACATTTTTTTGTTTAAATTGTATGTTAATGTCATATTCTCTATACATGCATTTTTAGCTTTGATATCTGTCTCATCTCTCTAATATTTGAAAATAGTGGAAGTTGCCAGGTTGAGAAGGCCCTGGGGATACAGGTCACTTCTGCACGATCTTTGCTTCTTTGAGCCAAGCCAGACACAGACCATTGCCTGCTTGGTGACACTTCCTTCCCTGCTTCTAAAGATGCTCATCCTCACTGATCAGGGACAGGGACCTGACTTAGGCATGTCAGAAGAGTGTGATTTTATCTGCAATGAACTTTCAAACTTAAAAAGTTGTTTTCTTCAGTACTGTGATTGTTATATATTTATACAGAATTATAAAAAATGAACAATAATTTATAAGTTAAACCATAGACATGCTGTGAAGAACTCTGGAAGTTGAGTCTAATTTTCCAAAGAATCACTGTGTCTCCTGGTAGAGTTAGTAGCTACAGAAAAAGGAGGTTTTCAGATAGTGGGGTCAGAGTGTAGAATTGCTGCAAGAAACCTTGAAATTTTATCAGAAGAGGATTTTCAGCAATGAAATTCTAAGAAAGGTCATATGACTGGACTTTTTGATAGGTTATTTTAAATTTCTCTTACATTATCTGGCATCATAAATGCTTTTGATAGCAGATTGAATTCAGGCTATAATTTTCTGTCTTGGGAGTCTTAAATATCATCATTTCAGATCTAGTTCAGTTTTCTCAAATACTAAGACATGTAATTTCTGCTTTATTTATAAGTAGGGGAAGAACCAGGGTGATGAACGCACTTTGATTTCTGCTTTCTTATTCTATTTTGTAGTCCAAATGAAGGTGTTTTTTTTTTCCCCCCAGAAAAAGCATACCTACTTGTATCTTTTCAAAGTGCCTTTTCAGAAAATAAGTTTTGAATGTTCATTTTAGTACTATTACGTGTGACCCTATATGGACTCTGTGCTGTTAAATCTTAAGTGTAGGGGTATAGTTTACCCTTAAAGCGGGGCAGTAATTTTAGCAACATTTTAATGTCATATCCTTGCCTTTGCATACTGCATGCAAGCTATATTTTAGGATCCTTTTTAACGTAAGATATATTGAAAAACGATTTTGACAATACTGGCTCTCTTGGACTAACTATATCTTATAGACATTTAAGTTTTACTTTTGATTGACACATTGCACTGAAAGACAAAAAAAAAAAAAGAATTTCTGTCATGTTATGATGGCCTGGTGTTGAGACCATGCTCAGCTGGTTACTTTGTACTTTGTCCTAAATGTTTACCAGAACACATCTAGCCCTGTGTGGGTATGAGGGGGAAATGTGACCAGAAGTTGCAGAAGTTGCATTCACATGCCATTAAGCTGTGGTCAGCTTCTCCCTAAAGGGTTGTAACCCCCTTAGACAACTTCCTCTTTGGGAAGTTGCAAAGCAGAGAAACTTCTAAGGAAGGGGTCTGGCTGCAGGGATAGGGTTAGGAGTTTTCTTGCTAGAGGAACCTTGCATCATAGTTGGCCATGAATGGCCCTTTCCTGTGTGTGGCTCAGGCCCAGCCCGCCCATCAGTTAGAGACTTTGGGAAGAGGCAGAAGCTCCCTGGTGGGCTTTGGAGCCACATGCTCATTCTTGGGTGATACTTCTTGCATAGTGAATGCCAGCTTCTCCTTGATCAGGTATGGTGCCATTGTTTTGAGAGTGATTAGAGACATAAGTGGTAATGCAGATGTGTCAGGCTGTGGTACATGCAAATGTTGATTTTGGAGGTGCTTAATTTAAAATGATCTAGAAGTTTCTTGTTGGAATCAGATAGCAGGCAGGCACAATGATTTTGACACAGGGTTAGGGATGAGACATTAATGAGCCAAATAGGCTTTAAAAAAGAAAGATTGGAAGAATCATGAAAGAACTTTGAGTATCCAGCATCTCCTCGTATTTCCATTGGTACCACCAGAGTCTAAGATACCGTGGTTTCCCAACTGAGCTAATATAAGTAGCCTCCTAACTAAGATTCCTATGTCCATCCTGCCTCCCGGAGACTGGCCTCCATACCACTGAAAATATAAGTCAGATTTTGCCACTCCTCTGTTCAAGCTTTCCGAGGGTCTCCCATTTCCCAAAGAGTGAGACAGAGTTTTTATTCTGGCTGCCATGGCATTCCTGGGCCTGCCCCTTGCCCCTGTCTGCCCTTATCTTGCACCACACTTAATCACTTCACGCAGGACCCTCTGATCTCCTTGCTGTCCCTTGAATATGCCATACCCTCTCCCTCCTTAGAACCTTTCCACATACATATCCCTGTTACTGGAACATTTTTCCTCCAGATATCCTCATTACTTACTTCTTCACTTCATTCCCATCTCTGTTGAAACAGCACTTTCTAAGAAAGTCTTTTGTGGCCGTGTACCCAAAAATAGCACACTCACACCACCCCCATCACCTTTCATCCATTTATCCTGCTTTCTTTGTAGCACTTATCACTAGCTGTCATGTTCTATTAGATGGAATTATGTGAAATTGCCTTTTTGTGGGTCAAGAAGAGTTGAATATTGGTCATTTCACATGGTTCAACCTAAATTACATTTATTGATTTATTTGTATTCTAACCTAAAATATATTTATTAATTTGTTATTTTTATTATTTCCCCTGCACTAAGATTTCAACTCTGTGGGTGCAGGGTTTGGTTTTATTTTGGGCAACATCCCCAGTGTCTAGAATATAGCATGCGCTTAGAAAAGCTGTTTTGAATGAATAGAGAAAAGGAAGAAAAGCCAGTGAAATTTGTTGATAGTAAGCAGAGAAAATTTATATGGAAAGTGATCTGTGCTTAGAGATTCTAGCAAAATGTGATTGGAAGAGCTTGTGAGAGTCCAGAAAATGGAAAGATTTAGTTGGATCTATGTGAAGTACAGTGTAAAGTTTCCATGTAGTTGGAGCTTTGGGCTATGTATGGACCTTAATTATATTTTTTCCATATGGTTTTCTGATATTATGGGAACTAAGAAGGATTTATCATGCCAGTTGTGCTCTAAGTTGATTTTCACTAGAGAAAAGAACTTATTTTTTACCTGAGTTCTAGAAGCATGGCTGATAATCTTAATATCATATGTTGTACAAACACATAGAAATACTAGGTAATCTCTTTCATATATATTTAATCTTGAAAGGAAATAAGGGCATCACCATGGGTCAGAAATAAAGATGGAATTAAAAACCTGAGGGATAAACATTTGAACTGATACCATGGCTGCTCTTGGGAGTGTGTAATTAGTCTATCTCAATCAAGGGCTTGAGTTTTAACAATCATTTGGAGATATGAAATGAAAATTGAGACTCTGTGGTTTGGAACAGAGATCTTTAGCACAAAGTTAGGACTTTTGAATAGAAAGCTCTAGGAAAAAGATTCACCATCAGCACAGGAGAGAAAAGAAAGCTGTGTCTTAGAAAATAATGTTTCCTTCAAAGGCACATCACTGTGGATTTGCACCTTATTTGGGTTTGGGATTTAAATCTGTATTACTTGTGTAGTATGGAAAAGAATCACAACTTGAGAAATAAACCAAAAAGAAATTAACCCAGGCCATTGATAACTCTGAGACATCTGGTAGAGTCAGTTACAGACTTCTTGGGAAGGAGATTGTCATTAAATCAAGCTTTACAGGTTTCCTATAGATAACTTCCTTCTAAAGATGAACTCGTAATTTATAAAGTATAAGAAAAAATTCCCCATGAATAAGTTATAAAACACAACAAAGAGCAGGATTAGAATTTAATACTTTCACATGACGGAATTGTCACATAGAGCATAAAATAAGAATACTGAAAATGATTAAGACATGAAAACCAAATTATAAAAATAAGAAAAAGTTGGTTTGCAAAAAGACCCAAATAGAAATTCTGGAAGTGAAAAATATAGTAATTGAAATTTAAAAATTATCAAATGGATTAAACAACAAGTTAGACACAGCTGAAGGGAGAATTAGTCCAACTGTAATGTCTGAAGAAATCAACCAGAATTTGCTGAAGAGAAAGAAACAAAATATGAAAGAGAAGTTAAGAGACATGTTAAAGAGAATGAGAAAATTCAGTGAGTATTTAGTAGGCATTCTAGAAGGTGAGAACAGGGACAACTGAAAAGAGACAATATCTAAAATTAAGAATTTAAGCAAAAACCCAGAAAGATCACATATGGACTTTCATTTTTTTTTAATTTACATTTTTTTGAGTTTAATTTAATTTTATTATGTTATGTTAGTCACCATACAATACATCATTAGTTTTTGATGTGGTGATCCACGATCCATTGTTTTCGTATAACACCCAGTGCTCCATGCAGTACGTGCCTTCCTTAATACCCATCACCAGGCTAACCCATCCTCCCACCCCCCTCCCCTCTAGAACCCTCAGTTTGTTTCTCAGAGTCCATAGTCTCTCATGGTTCATCTCTCCCTCCGATTTCCCCCCCTTCATTTTTCCCTTCCTTCTCCTAATGTCCTCCATGCTCTTCCTTATGTTCCACAAATAAGTGAAACCATATGATAATTGACTTTCTCTGCTTGACTTATTTCACTTAGCATAATCTCCTCCAGTCCCATCCATGTTGATGTAAAAGTTGGGTATTCATCTTTTCTGATGGCTGAGTAATATTCCATTGTATATATGGACCACATGTTCTTTATCCATTCATCTGTTGAAGGGCATCTCAGCTCTTTCCACAGTTTGGCTATTGCGGACATTGCTGCTATGAACATTGGGGTGCATATGGCCCTTCTTTTCACTACATCTGTGTCTTTGGGGTAAATACCCAGGAGTGCAATTGCTGGGTCATAGGGTAGCTCTATTTTTAATTTTTTGAGGAACCTCCACACTGTTTTCCAAAGTGGCTGTACAAACTTGCATTCCCACAACTGTGTAGCATATGGACTTTCAAATTAATAAACACAATTCTAAACAAATCATGAATCAAACAAAAAAACATAATGGAAATTCAAAAATATTTAAAACTGAATGGTAATATTATCTAAAATAATATATAACAAAACTTATGGGAAGCAAAAAAATGGCAGTTAAGGCTGAAACAAAAGGTTTCATCTGTAAATGCCTGTATTAGAGAACAAAACAAGGTTAAAAATTAATAATTTCAGCATCCAAGTCAAGATTTAAAAAGCAAACATAAAGTATAATAAAGGAAATAACAAGAAGTACATGTTAATAAAATATAAGGCAAAATCAAAAGCTGGTGCTCCAAAAGACTAATAAACAGGGTAACTTATTGCAGGCTTGAGGAAGAAAAAACTCAATATTTTAAAATACTGGAAATTTATAGCTAGTAGTCATGTATTAGAAATGACTCATTTACATCTAAAAACAGAAGGAGAATGGCCTCTACCTCTCTATATTTAACTTGTCCTAGCCAGCATAGTAAGTAAAGAAATAAATAGGAGAAGGGAAGAAGAAGTGAAATGGTCATTAAATGGAGATATGATTGTCAAAATAGGAAAGAGTCTTTACCAAAAAACTGGTGGATATAATACAAAAGTTCAGAAAGATTGCTGGGTATAAAATAAAGTTTGCCTATACAATCAATAAACAATTAGGAAGTTCAGTTTAGAAGCTGATACCATGAAAACTATCAACAAAAAGTAGAAACATGTAGGAATAAATGTAACAACAAATGTGCAAGTCATTTACAGATAGAAATACAAAGGTTTTATTTAAGATTCAAAGAGGATCTAAATAGATTGAGAGATATACCATGGTTAGAGTAGAATTACTTAATATAATAAAGATTTAATTCTTCCCATATTAGTTTATAAATTCTAATAAAAACTCACATAGAGGTGGTTTTGTTTGTTTGTTTGGGGAAATTTGACAAGCTGATTCTAAAGTGTATGTGAAGCCCTGAAGGTCAGTAATAACCAATACGATGTTAAAGAAGTGGAGGGATGTTAGCCATACCACATACCAAGAATTACCATAAAGGTATAGTAAATAAGACTTTGGGATATTGGAGTAGCAATAAATAAATATGCCAAGTTCAGAAATAAACCCAAGTATGACTGAGCACGTATTACAAATTAGTGTAGAAAGGATCCAATAAATGGAGAAGTAATTATTCATATGGGGGTCATAAACATAAGAAGATCACTTCCTCACACCAAATACAAATTAAATCCCAGATGGAATGTAGCTTTAAAAGTGAAGGGAAAATAAAAGAATTTATATTTTTAGAAGAAAAAGTATGAGAGTATCTTTCTGACCACTGGGCAGGGAAGGATTTCTTTCTTTTTTTTTTTTTTTAAGATTTTTATTTATTTATTTGACAGAGAGAGACACAGCGAGAGAGGGAACACAAGCAGGGGGAGTGGGAGAGGGAGAAGCAGGCCTCCTGTTGAGAAGGGAGCCCGACGGGCTTGATCCCAGGACCCTGGGATCATGACCTGAGCTGAAGGCAGAAGCTTAATGACTGAGCCACCCAGGAGCCCCGGGAAGGATTTCTTAAACAAGACATTTTAACACAAACTATAAAGAAAAATAATGATTGATTGTATTAAAACAAAAATTCTGTACAGTAAAGACAATTCCATTTCATACTCATCAGTTTGGTAAAAACTAAAGTCTGAAAATACCAAGTATTTTCTATGATATAGAAGAATAAATTGGTACAACCAACTGGGGAAGGAGTTTGACATATTTTAGTAAAGTTAAAAATGTACATATCCTAAGGGAGGCATATATCTAGGCATATATATTCTAGGCATATATCATGGAAACATATGTGTTCACCAGATGATATGAACTTAGGTGTTTATTTTGGCATAGTTTCATAATGGCCTAGTACTAGAAAAAATTCTGTATGTCCATCAATAGAAGAAAGAACAAATAAAAGGTGGTATATTTATATAGTGGACCAGTGTCCAGCACTGGTGTCCAGCACTTACAGTGTCCAGCAGACATAACTCATAACTCTCTGAGATGTATTAACATGGATAGTTCTCAACAACATAAAGTCAAGCAAAAACAAAAACAGAAACAAGGTCCACAAAGATTAATGGTATATTGTTTACATAAAATTTTAGAACATGCATAACAATATTTTTTTATTTTCAAAGAGTGTATTAATAGGTATTAAAATAATTAAAATAGAAATTCTGAACAATAATTTTAGGATACTTCTGTGAAGGGAGGTAGGGAAGAAAGGACATGTGATCAAGGAGGGAGGGATACATGGCAGCTTCAAATCTGCATGAGATTTTTTTTCAGCTCTTTAGTTGATAATACAGATTCATTAGAAGACCCAATTATAATACAGACATGTCCTGTTTACCCTTCACTCAATTTCTCCTGATGACTATACTTTATATACTGTAGTACAATAGCAAAACCAGGTGTCTGAGATGGGTCACATCCGTCATTATAGTCCTTTGTTATTTTATCACACATGTGGATTTGTGTAACCACCACCTCAGTCAAGATTCAGAAGCTCCATCACTCTGAAATAGCTCCAGTACTCTGTTTTTGTAATCACATCCACTCCCTTTCCCCTATGGTCCCTAACTCCTAATTTGGCAACCACCTAATTTGTTTTCCATTTCTATAAAGTTTTGTTGTTTTGAGTATGTGGCTCTTCTGTTTTATATTCCCCCAACAATGTATGAAAGATACAGTTTTTCTTTCCAAGTATTTGGTATTGTCACTATTTTTAATTTTAGCTATTCTAATGAGTGAGTAGTGATAGCTCACCATATTTTTACTTTGCATTTCTCTAAATGATAGTGTATTAGTTTTCTGTTGCTGCTGTAACAGATGACCACAAACTTAGTGGCTTAAAGCAATACAGATACATTATCTTAGAGTTCTATAGATCTCAAGTCTGACACAGGTGTTGGCAGTGCCTGTTCCATCTGGAGGTGCTAGAGGAGAATTTGCTTCCTTGTCTTTCCACCTTCCATATTTCTTGGCTCCTGGCCCCCGTCCTCTCTGTTCAGATCCAGCAACAGTGGAGTGAATCCTCCTCCTATCACATCACTCAGACCTCTTCTGCCTTGAGTGTCTACTTTTAAGAACTGTTGAGGTTACACTGGGCCCACCCAGAAAATTCAGGATAATTGCTCTCTTTTAGGATTAGCTAGAGAGCAAGCTTAATGCCATCTGCAACCTTAATTCTCCTTGGCCATGTAATGTAACATAGAGTTTCTGGAAATCAGATGTGGACATCTTTGGAGGGGCAGGCATTAGTCTGCCTCCCAGAGTTAGTGATGTTGAACATCTTTTCATGTGCTTATTTGCCATCCATATATCCTCTTCAGTGAAGTGTCTATGTCTTTTGACCATTCCCTAATTGGATTGTTTGTTTTAGTACTACGGAGTTTTGAGAGGGTTTTTGTTTTTGATTTGTATTTTTGAAACTGTAGTTGTGAGTCTTATAAATATTTAGTTTACAAATATTCCTCTCAGTCTATAGCCGGTGTTTTCATCTTCTTAACAGGGTCATTCACTGAACAAAAGTTTTTAGTTTTGATGAAGCATAATTTATTGATATATTTCTTTTATGGATAATGCTTTTGGTGTCATTATGTATTTTAGTAAGACTTAAGTCATGAAGATGTTCTCTTGTTGTCTTAAAAGTTTAATGGTTTTACACTTTACATTTAGGTCTAAAATCTATTTGGAGTTAATTTTTTAGTAAGTGGTAAGGTTTGGATCAAGGTTCTTATTTTTCTTTTTCACTATGGATATCTGTAGGAATGTTCTAGCACTATATACTGAAAAGACAATATTTCCTCCATTGAGTTGCTTTTCAATCATTGATAAAAAATAAATTGGTCATTGATTGATTAATTCCTTAAAAAAAGGAGAAATATAATGAACTGGTTTTTTTTTTAAGATTTTATTTATTTATTTGACAGAGAGACAGCTAGAGAGGGAACACAAGCAGGGGGAGTGGGAGAGGGAGAAGCAGGCTTCCCGCTGAGCAGGGAGCCAGATGCGGGGCTCGATCCCAGGACCCTGGGATCATGACCTGAGCCGAAGGCAGACACTTAACAACTGAGCCACCCAGGCGCCCCTGAACTGTTCAGTTTTAATAAGACTAAGGGCACAGTAATATGTTGGTTTTTTTTTTTCTATTGCATTGAAATAGTTGATAATAACGACACATAAAGGGGGATTTGCATCCTCCAAGTCCGAAAATTTTGGGAGAGTTGGAGATGATGATGATGATAAAAGAATCACACTGGATTGGAGACTAGTAGCTGTATGATTTTGCTCAAAGTCACGTCCTTCTCTGGGCTTCGGTTTTGCTTTCTGTGAACCAAGAGTGCTCTTCTAGATGACCTCCCAGAGCCCTTTGTATTGCTGATGCTCAAAGAGTATGACTACTTAAAATTGAGTTTAGAATAAGAGATGAGGAGAGCCATCCAGGCTGTCATTCTAGCTTATAGTCTAAAGAAGAGAAGCTGTTTATATCTCCAAGTACAGGCTGCATAATTACCTAGAGGTTCATGGGGAACAAAAAGCCCTTTATTTCAAAGAAGTTTGGGGAGTTTCTGTATACTTATAACTAATCATAATAGTATAGAAGGTATCATGATATAAAATGCAGAATTTGCATTTTAAGAAGATCCCAGACTAAATGCAACACAGTGTCCTGAAATAGAAAAAGGATCTTAGGGGAAAAATTGATGAAATACTAGGAAAATATGTAGTTTAGTTAAAAGCATTATCTTGGTGTGAATCTCTTAAATTTGTCGACATACCATGGTTTGTAAGACATTAATATTAGTGGAACCTGGGTGAAGAGTGTATGAGAATCTGTACTGTCACTGCAACTGTGCTTTAAATTTAATTATTCCAAAATAAAAATCTTATTAAAAAATATCCCAGGTGGTCAGATAATTTATTTGTACATTAGATTTTGTGGAGTACTCCTAGGGTACTCTTAAAAAGTGCAATTTCTCTGGCCTTATCCGAGATTTCATAAATCAAAATTTCTGAGTTGGATTCTGAATTTTAAAAAAATCTCTCATGGTGATTGTCTTGCACACTAAAATATGAGAATTTTAATTTAGAGCTTTCTTTCAGGAGTTGCCTTTCTTTGAAAAATGCAGTAGAACTTGTTTAGGCTTTGGTCCATCAATGCCAGTGTGTAGACTGATACAGGGGTATTATCAAATTTTCACCAGTCTATAGCTCAATGAGACAAAAAAAAAAAAAACTAAAAAATTAATAATCAGCTTCTGAAGTGGCAGCATGGGTTGCTCTGTGGACTGGCTCCTCAGTGAAATGACAGTAACTGGTGAAATTTATCCTAAAAACCTAACCCTTTAAGTCTGGAAATTATCCTAAGGGTGTATAGCAAATGGAGAAACATGTATTCAGGAAAATTGACTAAACTGAGTTTACCAGCCAGAGTGTGTGGCATTTAAGCCATGACACACTCCCTTTGTTCTGCCCCACCCCTTTATCATAACAGATCTTGCATTCCAGATAGTTGCAATAAAAACATGGGGTTCCCTCTCTCCCAAGCTTCCAGTCTAGGGCTACTGGATCTCCAGTAGGGACATTCTGCCAGCATTTCTAATCCCGCTCCCCAGCTCTGTGTTGTAAAACTCTGTTCAAGGCAAGAGGACTTACAAGTGTGGAGCCCCCATCCCCATCTTGTAGGGTAAAAGCATGGCCGACTAAGGAGAAGGGACTCCCAATCACCACTCTAGTGGTGAGAGAGGTTCCACACCAGGAGAGACACGCCTAGAAGAGCAGAGGCTTTTGTTTCTGGTAAGCACCCTGCTTATAAAAGCAGGGCTACTCTGAGAGAAATGGGCCACTGTCCCTTCCCCCTGATCTAGAGCAGTGTTGCAGAGATTTTTCCCATGGGGAAAGGCAGGCTCTAAGACAGAGAACTATATAGTTCTCCCCAAGGAAGAGGCTGCTACCTCCATGACAACAAAAAGATAATTTGTAGACCAGCTTGACTTAACAGAGTGTACCAGAGAAAGAGATAGCTAAGAAGAGTCCTTCTGGGCTTGCAACAAGCCTTGAAACCTAGTCTCAAATACTGTTGCTTAAAGGGTCCTAAGTTTAATTAGATTAGACTGTGGAGCAATTTATCCCCCAAGGCATTGTTGAAAACAGTAGAGCGAACGAGCAGCAATTAGCTGAAGCCCAGAGCCAAGTATTTTACCCACAGAACTTCACAGAGATCAGGGAAAGAGGTAGTCAAAGGGAGTCACGCTAAAACTGTCACTTCAAGGTGATTGTGAGTATGCCCAAGGCTGTGCCCTCTGAAGAGTGCGGGGGGGTTTGCAAACTGCAGGAGAAATAGACTTCTCTGAAATAGTCCAGCCCAATTACTAACCAGTTAAAACAAGGAAACAACCCCCGAGCATAGGAATCAGTGTCTAGAGTTGCTGGAATATAGTGTCTCTAATGTCCAGTTTTCAACAAAAAAACTACGAGGCATGCCAAGAAACAAGAAAGTGTGATCCCATCGACTGGAAAAAGGAGGCAAGAGAAGTTGCATTTGAGAGGACCAAGATGTCAGACTTAGCAGACAAAGATGTCAAAACAACTATTATAAATATATTTAAAGAATTGAAGAAAATCTTGCTTTAAAAAGGAAAGGAAAGTATGATGACATTGTTTCATCAAATAGTGTCAGTAAAGTGATAGAAATTGTAAAAAAAAAAAAAAAAAACCCAAATAGAAATTCTGGAGTTGAAAATTAAAATAACCTAAATGGAAAATTTACTAGAGGGGTTCAGCAGATTTGATGTGGCAGTAGAAAGAATCAGTAAAGATGTATTGATAGAGATTATGCAATCTAAAGAACAGAGAGAAACAGTAATAAAGAGAAAAAAACAGAACCTCAAAGAAATATGAAATAATATTAAATATAGCAACATATGCATAATTGGAGTACCAGAAAGAAGAGTGAGTGGATTAGAAAAACTACTCGAAGACCACAGTATTTCTTCCTTGGGAAATTGTCTTTTCTCCTGAGAGTCTGACCTTCCTATTTTTACATTGTTAAAATTTCCCTTTGTTAAAAAAAAAAAAAAGGAAAGAATAGTTGGTGGCAATTATTTTTATGGCCTTTTATTTACAAAATAAAATGTTGGTGCTCCTATATTGATCTGAGAGTATTTAATGTAAAAAAATTATTGTTTCATAAAATCCTAAATTTGGGAAACACTGGTTTAAAAATTAAATCTCTCTTCAGTGGCCCTTGGAAGCTGACAGCTTTAAGAAAAATAATAACTATTAAAGTTTTAACATTAGGAGGGTATTATAGATCTTCAAGTGCCTTCCAGAATACTTATTACATGGTAGATTTAATGAATACATGTTGCAGTGAATGACACATAGGGATCACGAGTATGTGACTTGCTTTTGGAATGTGTGCATGTGTGTGTGTGCAAGAGTGTGTGTAGTGTGTGTGTGTTTGTTGTGTGTGTGTGTGCGGCTGGCCATGGCCTCCTTCTGCTGTTCTCCTTTAAGACTATATAGCTACATCTAATATGTATGAGTTCACTTGTTTCTTGCTAGCCTTCTATCCATGAGATTTTTCTTTGAAATATTTATATGGGTTCTGAACTTTTTTTTTTTTCCATTTTTTTTATTCTTATGTTAATCCCCATACATTACATCATTAGTTTTAGATGAAGTGTTCCATGATTCATTGTTTGTGCATAACACCCAGTGCTCCATGCAGAATGTGCCCTCCTCAATACCCACCACCAGGCTAACCCATCCTCCCACCCCCCTCCCCTCTAGAACCCTGTTTGTTTTTCAGAGTCCATCGTCTCTCATGGTTCGTCTACCCCTCCAATTTCCCCCGCTTCATTCTTCCCCTCCCGCTACCTTCTTCTTCTTCTTCTTTTTTTTTTTTCTTAACATATATTGCATTATTTGTTTCAGAGGTACAGATCTGAGATTCAACAGTCTTGCACAATTCACAGCGCTTACCAGAGCACATACCCTCCCCAGTGTCTATCACCCAGTCACCCCATCCTTCCCACCCCACCCCCCACTCCAGCAACCCTCAGTTTGTTTCCTGAGATTAAGAATTCCTCATATCAGTGAGGTCATATGATACATGTCTTTCTCTGTTTGACTTATTTCACTCAACATAATACCCTCCAGTTCCATCCACGTCGTTGCAAATGGCAAGATCTCATTCCTTTTGATGGCTGCATAATATTCCATTGTATATATATACCACATCTTCTTTATCCATTCATCTGTTGATGGACATCTTGGCTCTTTCCACAGTTTGGCTATTGTGGACATTGCTGCTATAAACATCGGGGTGCACGTACCCCTTCAGATCCCTACTTTTGTATCTTTGGGGTAAATACCCAGTAGTGCAATTGCTGGATCATATGGTAGCTCTATTTTCAACTTTTTGAGGAACCTCCATACTGTTTTCCAGAGTGGCTGCACCAGCTTGCATTCCCACCAACAGTGTAGGAGGGTTCCCCTTTCTCCGCATCCCCGCCAACATCTGTCATTTCCTGACTTGTTAATTTTAGCCATTCTGACTGGTGTGAGGTGGTATCTCATTGAGGTTTTGATTTGGATTTCCCTGATACCGAGCGATATTGAGCACTTTTTCATGTGTCTGTTGACCATTTGGATGTCTTCTTTGGAAAAATGTCTGTTCATGTCTTCTGCCCATTTCTTGATTGGATTCTTTGTTCTTTGGGTGTTGAGTTTGATGAGCTCTTTATAGATTTTGGATACTAGCCCTTTATCTGATATGTCATTTGCAAATATCTTCTCCCATTCTGTCGGTTGTCTTTTGGTTTTGTTGACTGTTTCCTTTGCTTTGCAAAAGCTTTTTATCTTGATGAAGTCCCAATAGTTCATTTTTGCCCTTGCTTCCCTTGCCTTTGGCGATGTTTCTAGGAAGAAGTTGCTTCGGCTGAGGTCAAAGAGGTTACTGCCTGTGTTCTCCTTTAGGATTTTGATGGACTCCTGTCTCACATTGAGGTCTTTCAACCATTTGGAGTCTATTTTTGTGTGTGGTGTAAGGAAATGGTCCAGTTTCATTCTTCTGCATGTGGCTGTCCAATTTTCCCAACACCATTTGTTGAAGAGACTGTCTTTGTTCCATTGGACATTCTTTCCTGCTTTGTCAAAGATGAGTTGACCATAGAGTTGAGGGTCCATTTCTGGGCTCTCTATTCTGTTCCATTGATCTATGTGTCTGTTTTTGTGCCAGTACCATGCTGTCTTGATGATGACAGCTTTGTAATAGAGCTGGAAGTCTGGAATTGTGATGCCGCCGGCTTTGCTTTTCTTTTTCAACATTCCTCTGGCTATGCGGGGTCTTTTCTGGTTCCATACAAATTTTAGGATTATCTGTTCTATTTCTTTGAAAAAAGTGGATGGTATTTTGATGGGGATTGCATTGAATGTGTAGATTGCTCTAGGTAGCATTGACATCTTCACAATATTTGGTCTTCCAATCCATGAGCATGGAACGTTTTTCCATTTCTTTGTGTCTTCCTCAATTTCTTTCATGAGTATTTTATAGTTTTCTGAGTACAGATCCTTTGTCTCTTTGGTTAGATTTATTCCTAGGTATCTTATGGTTTTGGGTGCAATTGTAAATGGGATTGACTCTTTAATTTCTCTTTCTTCTGTCTTGTTGTTGGTGTATAGGAATGCCACTGACTTCTGTGCATTGATTTTATATCCTGCCACTTGACTGAATTCCTGTATGAGTTCTAGCAGTTTTGGGTGGAGTCTTTGGGGTTTTCCACATAAAGTATCATATCATCTGCAAAGAGTGAGAGTTTGACTTCTTCCTTGCCAATTTGGATGCCTTTGATTTCTTTTTGTTGTCTGATTGCTGTGGCTAGGACTTCCAATACTATGTTGAATAGCAGTGGTGATAGTGGACATCCCTGCCGCGTTCCTGACCTTAGGGAGAAAGCTCTCAGTTTTTCCCCATTGAGAATGATATTCGCTGTAGGTTTTTCATAGATGGCTTTTATGATATTGAGGTATGTACCCTCTATCCCTATACTCTGAAGAGTTTTGATCAAGGAAGGGTGCTGTACTTTGTCAAATGCTTTTTCTGCATCTATTGAGAGGATCATATGATTCTTGTTCTTTCTTTTGTTAATGTATTGTATCACATTGATTGATTTGCGGATGTTGAACCAACCTTGCAGCCCAGGGATAAATCCCACTTGGTCATGGTGAATAATCCTTTTAATGTACCGTTGGATCCTGTTGGCTAGTATTTTGGTGAGAATTTTTGCATCCATGTTCATCAGGGATATTGGTCTGTAATTCTCCTTTTTGATGGGGTCTTTGTCTGGTTTTGGGATCAAGGTAATGGTGGCCTCATAAAACAAGTTTGGAAGTTTTCCTTCCATTTCTATTTTTTGGAACAGTTTCAGAAGAATAGGTATTAATTCTTCTTGAAATGTTTGGTAGAATTCCCCTGGGAAGACATCTGGCCCTGGGCTTTTGTTTTTTGGGAGATTTTTGATGACTGCTTCAATTTCCTTAGTGGTTATAGGTCTGTTCAGGTTTTCTATTTCATCCTGGTTCAGTTTTGGTAGTTGGTACATCTCTAGGAATGCATCCATTTCTTCCAGGTTATTTAATTTGCTGGCATAGAGTTGCTCATAATATGTTCTTATAATTGTTTGTATTTCTTTGGTGTTGGTTGTGATCTCTCCTCTTTCATTCATGATTTTGTTGATTTGGGTCATTTCTCTTCTCTTTTTGATAAGTCTGGCCAGGGGTTTATCAATCTTGTTAATTCTTTCAAAGAACCAGCTCCTAGTTTCGTTGATCTGTTCTACTGTTCTTTTAGTTTCTATTTCATTGATTTCTGCTCTGATCTTTATTATTTCTCTTCTCCTGCTGGGTTTAGGCTTTATTTGCTGTTCTTTCTCCAGCTCCTTTAGGTGGAGGGTTAGGTTGTGTACTTGAGACCTTTCTTGCTTCTTGAGAAAGGCTTGTATTGCTATATACTTTCCTCTTAGGACTGCCTTTGCTGCATCCCAAAGATTTTGAATAGTTGTGTTTTCATTTTCATTGGTTTCCATGTATTTTTTTAATTCTTCTTTAATTTCCTGGTTGACCCATTCGTTCTTCAGTAGGATGCTCTTTAGCCTCCATGTATTTGAGTTCTTTCTGACTTTTGTCTTGTGATTGAGCTCTAGTTTCAAAGCATTGTGGTCTGAAAATAAGCAGGGAATGATTCCAATCTTTTGGTACCGGTTGAGACCTGATTTATGACCTAGGATGTGATCTATTCTGGAGAATGTTCCATGGGGACTAGAGAAGAATGTGTATTCCGTTGCTTTGGGGTGGAATGTTCTGAATATGTCTGTGAAGTCCATTTGGTCCACTGTGTCATTTAAAGTCTTTATTTCCTTGTTGATCTTTTGCTTAGATGATCTGTCCATTTCAGTGAGGGGGGTGTTAAAGTCCCCCACTATTATTGTATTGTTGTCAATGTGTTTCTTTGCTTTTGTTATTAATTGCCTTATATAATTGGCTGCTCCCATGTTAGGGGCATAGATATTTACAATTGTTAAATCTTCTTGTTGGATAGATCCTTTAAGTATGATATAGTGTCCTTCCTCATCTCTTATTACAGTCTTTGGTTTAAAATCTAATTTGTCTGATATAAGGATTGCCACCCCAGCTTTCTTTTGATGTCCGTTAGCATGGTAAATGGTTTTCCACCCCCTCACTTTCAATCTGGGGCTGTCTTTGGGTCGAAAATGAGTCTCTTGCAGACAGCATATCGATGGGTCTTGTTTTTTAATCCAGTCTGATAGCCTGTGTCTTTTAATTGGGGCATTGAGCCCATTTACATTCAGGGTAACTATTGAAAGATAGGAATTTAGTGCCATTGTATTGCCTGTAAGGTGACTGTTACCGTATATTGTCTGTGTTCCTTTCTGGTCTATGTTGCTTTTAGGCTCTCTCTTTGCTTAGAGGACCCCTTTCAAGATTTCCTGTAGGGCTGGTTTCGTGTTTGCAAATTCCTTTAGTTTTTGTTTGTCCTGGAAGCTTTTTATCTCTCCTTCAATTTTCAATGACAGCCTAGCTGGATAGAGTATTCTTGGCTGCATATTTTTCTCATTTAGTGCTCTGAATATATCCTGCCAGTCCTTTCTGGCCTGCCAGGTCTCTGTGGATAGGTCTGTTGCCAATCTAATGTTTCTACCCTTGTAGGTTACATATCTCTTCTCCCGAGCTGCTTTCAGGATTTTCTCTTTGTCTATGAGACTCGTAAGTTTTACTATTAGATGTCGGGGTGTTGACCTATTTTTATTGATTTTGAGAGGGGTTCTCTGTGCTTCCTGGATTTTCATGCCTGTTTCCTTCCCCAAATTAGGGAAGTTCTCTGCTATAATTTGCTCCATTATACCTTCTGCCCCTCTCTCTCTTTCTTCTTCTTCTGGGATCCCAATTATTCTAATGTTGTTTCATCTTATGGTATCGCTTATCTCTCGAATTCTGCCCTCGTGATCCAGTAGTTGTTTATCTCTCTTTTTCTCAGCTTCTTTATTTTCCATCATTTCATCTTCTATATTACTGATTCTCTCTTCTGCCTCATTTATTCTAGCAGTTAGCGCCCCCATTTTTGATTGCACCTCATTAATAGCCTTTTTGATTTCTACTTGGTTGGATTTTAGTTCTTTTACTTCTCCAGAAAGGGTTTCTCTAATAACTTCCATATTTTTTTCAAGCCCAGCTAGTATCTTTAAAGTGATGATTCTGAACTCTAGATCTGACATCGTACTAATGTCCGTATTGAGTAGGTCCCTGGCAGTCGGTACTACCTCTTGTTCTTTTTGTTGAGGTGATTTTTTCCGTCTTGTCATTTTGTGCAGAGGAGAATAGATTAATGAGAGAACAAAATGCTAGCAGAGTAACAACGTCCCCAGAAAATATACTCTAAACAAATCAGAAAAAACCTGAAGCAGTGGGAAAAGAAAGGGAAAGAGAGAAAAAAGAAAAAGAAAAAAAAGAAAAAGATAAAGATAAAAACAAAAACAAACAAAACAAAACAACAACAACAAAAAAACCAGAATGTGATCAAATATGATCAGGCTGGTATATAGATCAGTGCCACACACTAGATTTGGGGTGTATTTTGGTCTTTTAGAAGAAAGTACCTCCCAAAATTTTAAAGAAAGAAAAACTTATATATGTACAAAAATAAGGGTTGATATGATGAAGGGATGGAATATGACTGTAAAGATGGAAATTATAAAAAATTTTATGAAAGGAATTGATAAGTTGTTTGAAAAAAGAAAGAAGAGGATTTAAAAAAAGAAAAAAAAAGGGAGAGGATGTGATCAGGCAGGGGAATAGAAAACACCATATACTAGAGATTTAGGGTATATTTTGATCTGTTAGAAGAAACTATCTCAAAATTTTAAAGAGAGAACAACTTATATATATAAGCCAAAAATACAGGTAACTACTATGAAGGGATAGAATATGACTCTAAAAATGAAAAATAAAAATGTTTTTTTTTTTTTTTAAAAAAGGGATTGATAAGATGTTGGTTGAAAAAGGGAAAAAGAAAAATTCAAAAAGAAAAAAAAAAGAAAAAAAGACAGTTAAAAAAATTTAACTTTGAAAGACTACAGAATCATGGTAAAAAAGCCATGAATTCTATGTACTGTAGTCCCCTAGAGCTGGAGTTCTGCCGTTCTCATTGATCGGTAAACTTGGTCTTGGCTGGCTGTTCTCGCTGATCTTCTGGGGAGGGGCCTGTTGCCGTGGTTTCCAAATGTCTTTGCCGGAGGCAGAATTGCCCCGCCCTTGCCCCCTCCCAGCTAAGTAATCTGCTCAGGTTTGCTCTCCGGGGCTTTTGTTCCCTGCGAGCTTTCCGTACAGCTTTGGAGGCGGAGAGTGAAAATGGCGGCCTCCCAATCTCCGCCCCGGAGGAGCCGAGAACTCGGGGCCCCGCTTCTCAGTGAGCCCCCAGAGAAAAGCCGTCAGTCACTCCCGTCTCCCCGGTCTCCAGCCGCACTCCGTGCTCACCCGGCCTGTGACCGCGCGTTTCTATCTCTGGCACCCGACCCCGGGTGGAGTCTCCAAACCCAGCCGATCCCTGCGGTGCACTCCCGCGCGGCTCCTCCCGGGGGAGGAAGGTGAGTCTCCCCGGATCTGCCGCTTGTTGGGTCCCTGCTGGGGGAGCAGTGGCCCGACTGTGCCGCGGATCACGGTTTATGGCAACCCCGAGCTGAGAGCCCGCGCCTGGGCTCCGCCTCTGCAGCTGGCTTCCCTGCTCCAATACCTGGGAGCTCTGCCGCACTCAGGCACCCCCGGTCTTTCTGTGACCCCGAGGGTCCTGAGACCACACTGTCCCGGAGGGTTCCACCCCCCGCTTAGCCAGCAGAGTGACGTCCCGCAGCGGAGCAGACTTTTAAAAGTTCCGATTTTGTGCTCCGCGGCTCTATCACTTGCCAGAAGCGGCCGCCGGAGGCCCCTCCCCCGCCGTCTATCCTCCCGAATATCGCCTCGGATTCACTTCTCCGCACGTCCTACGTTCCAGAAAGTGGTCGCTTCTCTGTTCAGAGAGTTGTTGCTCTTCTTTTCTTCGATCTCCTGTTGAGTTTGTAGGTGTTCAGAATGGTTTGATCCCTATCCAGCTGAATTCCTGAGACCAGAGGAAATCCAGGTCTCCTACTCCTCCGCCATCTTGCTCCGCCGGGTTCTGATCTTTTAGTTGAGTTTCAGAAATCCTCTTCTCCAAGTATTAAGGGATAAGTGGAATTATTTAATACCCCCCTCCTTCAGTTTTCAGTAATATTTTCATTGGTGATATGTCTGTTGTTGCATTTGCTTGTGTTCACTATTTTGATTTCCAAGTTTTCATTACATTTTTATGTTTCTTCTTCTCAGTGTCTGAAGACCTTTTAAATAATTTTATTGTTCTCTTTTACCCTCTGCTCTGACATTTTTATTTCTTGGAGAGAAACTTGAATACACATTAGCGCAATAGAGCAGCTTTCGGTTTACCTTATCTATTCCATAGGTGAGTCTAAGACTTCTGTATGTGTTGTGAACAGTTAGTTCCTTGCTGATGGCTAAGACAGTGCTTAGTAATAATTATGCTTCCTGGACCTTTGTGAAATAACCTGCTTTACCCCAGTTCAGCACATGGTGGTTGAGAAACCTCTGCAGTCTTTTCTGTTGGAAATATGTCTGTAGAGGGATATAGTACCTGACAGTGGTGCAGGTCACGGGCTCTGAGACACCATCCTGTCTCCATTGGTGTTTCCAGAGCACACCTTTGATGTGGCTTCAAAAGTTCGAATTTACCCACTCGAGACGAAGGAGTAGAACTATAGTATTTTGGTCCATCATGTTCGACAAAGGCAAAACATCAATGCTAGAAAAATTATTGCTGATCCTCTCAGTAATCCAAGGAGAATTGACCGCAGATTTAAAGGATTTAAGGTTGCAAGAAAGTAGGATTATTTGTTGACTCAAAAGGCTTTCCATAACCTGCTTGAACCCCTATCAGCAACTAAATTACTGTCTTCTGAGAACAGAACCGTAATGATAACCAGAGTATTGCTTAATATCTGCTGCTATTTTAAAGTGTTTCCTACTGTGTTTCATTGTCTCTTAATGTTACTAAACTGTATATCATAATTGCTTAAAACTGCTTTAATTTTTAAAGCACTTTAAATTTACATATCCTACTGAGCCACTCAGTGCACGAAGCCCTAAAATGTCAAAGTGGTTCTTTTTTTACAAATAACATAGTTAGAAACAGTTGGTTATAGATCCTATTTGTGAGAAACCAGCTTTGAACAGGGCTCGCAAGAGAATGATTAGAAGGAATTTATTAAACAATTAATTGACTAAGGGAACTCGCCCCACACTATGTCAGCCCACAGCAGGCTGTCTCCAACCTTTGCTGTCTGCATTGGTCATTTTTGGCACATAATCGCTTAAACTATTACGCAACTGCTTCAATTATTAATATCGCATTTCCGTAGCTGAACTGTGACCTTGTTTTTATGCTGGCCATCACAGGGCCAAGGTCAGAGCTGGCAGTATTATAGAGGCTGAAGACAGGAGGATTTGGGGTCATCATTCTGAGAGGTCACTGCTGGACTTAAACAGCAGAGAATGGCTTGATAGGATTATTATGGTCTCATTTGAATAATTTACTGTGACCCTTTGGGATGTATGTTTTTCTATACAATGTTTGGTTACTTTGACTCTTTGACATGTTATGGTGTATTGCTTCAGGTTGGGTTTTGTTGGTTTTAAGTGATGATACTCTAACTTAAATGGATTTGATCACTGAAAAGTCCAGGGGGTAGGTCAGGACTCAAGAGATGTCACTGGGACCGTGTCTCTGTCACGCTGCTCATTTTTCCTTTGTACTGGCATCACCCAAGGAGACTCCAGGCACCTGAACATGTTACCAACTTACATACTTTGCTGTGAGGTTCACATCATATTGCTTCAGAATCCCCAATAAAATGACAGCTTCTCTAAGTTTTTTTTTTTTTCCAGATTTATTTATTTTAGAGAGGGAGAGTACACACAAGTGGTGGAAGGGGCAGAGGGAGAGAATCTTCCAGCAGACTCCCCACTGAGTGTGGAGACCGCCCCTGAGATCATGACCTGAGCTGAAACCAATGGACTGAACTACTCAGGTGCCCCTGTTCTAATAGTTTTAATGAAAGTCTCAGGATTGAATCTCATGAGATGCTCATGTAGGTCACATGACCATCGTTGAACACATCACAGTGATCAGGGAAAGGTCATACACCAAGATTGCCTGAGATGGGGAAATGTGGTTTTCCCAAGTTAGATCATGATGTCACCATTGGAAAATGGGAGAATGAATTAGTTCCCCCCATACATAGTTTTAATTTGTTCCTACCTTTATGAATTATTCCCAATTTCATCTGCTTTCTTTTTCTACATGAACATGCATTCTCTTTCCTCTGTAGCAAGCTTGTACCTTTTAGCATCCCTCAGGTCATCGCTACATTCTCCATGCAAGCAGGTGGGAGCAGTGAGAGACCAGTGGAAAGAACAAACCTTAAACCCTATTCATGCCAGAACCAAGGGTTTCATCTGACATCTTCCAGAGCCTTTGCCAAAGCCTACCTAATTCTGATGGATGATGTTTACCATACCATTGCTTTCCAAGCTTCAGTTCACTTTAGGCTGCCAAGTGATTTTGGAAAACTCCTCAAGGAAAGTTTTGTAAACATAATAGAGGCTGAGACTTTTTCTTGTGCTATCCAACTCGTTTAGCCTAACATTTTCTTCTCTACCGTTGACCCAAAGTTCTTCTCTTTAGTAAAACATCATGACAGTCAAAATTTTTTTCATACGGAAAGAAGTTCCCAAGTACTTTGTTCTTATATCAAGTGGAATTGAAATCAATGCCCCACACTGTTGTTTTTGCCAAAACAATGGTGAGTTATACCAGTGGTCAGAGTGACTTTTCTAATGGCAAAGAAAGATCTAGAATGATTCACCCACGCAGGATATGGGTAGCTCCCAAGGAATGAGGAACACAATACTAGAATAAATTTCCCCAATGCAAAAGATATATTATGTTGTCCCATAATTAGCCTGACTGCAATATTTAGGAATAGGGGTTTGTTTTTAATTCAGAACATCTCTTTTGGTAACTTTATTAAATGATGTCCGAAAAAACTCCATTATGTCAATGTAATTAAAAACTCATTTGAAAATGAGTAAAGCCCTTAAGGAGTTTTTAAGTATTTTTAGATTCACGTGTCAGTGTTTTATTTTAAAGCTGCAGGGTATTTTTTTGTTAGATTTTTACTTTTCTTAATTTATTGTTAATTAAAAACAAAATGAACCGTAAGTACAAAATCTACATTGTAGCCAGCATAGACTCCCACGAAGCTTGTTGTCCTGGCCATTCTGATGTGTTTTTTTCCTTTGAGGAGTTTGGGTGTTATGTGGTCAGCACTATCCAAACAATTAATGTAATAGAGTGACAATGTCCCTTCAGCAGATATAGCTCCTTCTGAGATGAGTCTAAACTGCCTTTAGATTGAAGAAGAGTTATGTAAGACCATTTCTGTCCAAAATGGGCTGAATTCCAGATTTCTCTAATGAAACTTTGCTGAATAACTGCTATGCTTGCAGCTGTGGAAGTATTCAAAATCAAGTGTTGATTCTTGCTACTTGATCCACTACTTTAGAACGAGGTTCCTGAAAGCTAGACCCAAGTATTTGTTCAGAGAAGTTAGTTGTATAGGAATTTACTTTTGATGGTAGTAAGTGGGCCGTCACTTGGGATGTGAGCATTTTACTTGTTAAGGCCTTTGTTGAAGGAGATCTGTCTAGTATGGATTTTTCCAGTGGCTTTGGTAAGTAATGGTATCTTAAAGAATTTAGAAGATCTTTTATGAATTGGGAATAAAGGGTACCTGTATCTTCTTAACTTCTCTGAAAGAATCTGAAAACTTCAGTTTCAGGTCTAAATGTTTTTCTTGTAATCTTGCACTGTAAAATACTTTTATTTTACCTGTGTCCAAGAAGTTTGCAGCCGAGCAACTCTGATGACCTAATCTCAGGAGAATACGTGATTGACGAGCATAAAGCTTTATAAGAAAAGTATATTTGTTAACCTTGTGAGAGGAATGATTTAATTTTGTGGTTTTCATTTCTGAGTGCAAACAATGCATCATCAACTTTAAAAAGTAATACTAGAGAAATATTGTATTAAAAGAGTACTGAGGGGTGCCTGGATGGCTCAGTTGGTTGAGTGTCTGGCTTTTGGTTTCTGCTCAGGTCATGATCACATGGGTCGAGGGAAGGAGCACCGTGTCAGGGTCCATGCTCAGTGGGGTGTCTGCTTGAAGATTCTATCCCTCTGTCCCTCCCCTGACTTGCACGTGCTTTCTCTGTCAAATGAATAAATAAATCTTAAAAAAAAAAAAAAAAGAATAATGAAGCTCTGAAGTGAGTGTATCCAAGCTGCCAGAATGTGTATTATTTATGAGTGGTGAGTTGCATATACTTCTACTAGTAAATTATAGTCTTCTAGAGTCTCAGAATTCTCAACTTATGATTCTTCACCTTCTTATTTTAAGCAGAAGAAAGAAAATATTGATATTAAAAAAATACCGATGCATCAGTTAATTTATATGGAATTAAAAAAAATACCTAATTATTCTTAGTTCTTAGATGCTCCTTTATAACTACATTCAAACTACCCTGTAACTTAATGGCTTAAAAAATAAACATTTTTACTATTCTCATGATTATTTAACTTGGACTGGGTTCAGCATGCAATCACTTCCCTGGTGGTGTTGGTGGTCACTCATGTGGCTATATTCAGGGGGCAGGCCAGCCGTGGTCTGGTGCTAGGCTCAGTTGGGATGCTTGAATGACTGGGCTTCTCTCTTTTCACATGGTGTTTGAGGCAATCTCTCCAGTGGTTCAACCTCTTACATGGCAGCTCAGGATACCAAAGAGTAGAGGAGTATAAGTTTCCAGGCCTTTGTAATGCTTGGGCCTGGTATTGGAACTGGGTTACTTCCATAGCATTTGTTGGTTAAAGGGATTATATAAGGCCATCCCAGGTTCAAAGGAATAGGATGACAAGAGGGTATGATGCTGGGAAACATGGTTTATTGGAAGCCACCAAAGTAACAGTGTCGTGCATTAGCATATATTAATTCATTCAAATGACATGCATTATTGCTCTGTGTTAGCATGGGAAGAGAGAGAAGCGAGCAAAGACTTAGACCCATATATATTTAACTTGAGGTGCTTTTAAAAAATTCAAGAAGGCATGTTGTATTAGATCCAGGAGTTTGGATCTCAGAGGAGAGGTCTAGTTCAGAGATTAAATTTGTGATTGATTGCTGGTGACTGAGCCTGTGGACACAAATGGGATCACTCAGGGAGAGACAACAATGTACCCAAAGAGATAGGGACTTGGGACTGGGCCTTGAGAAGCTAAACGTTTTAAAGCTTAAGTATAGGAGCGCGAGACTGAGAATGTAGGAGAAATTCAGAAGAGTATAACCTTACAGACACCAAACAGAGTTTTAAAGAAGGAGGGATTGAATGGCAACGTCAAATACTACCAAAGGGTCAAACAAGAGGAGGAATGACAAATGCCCATTGCATTTACTGATAAAGAGAAGTTACTTCTCTTGGTAACCTTTCCAAAACTGAGTAGAGATGGTGAGGTATGTCATACTGAGGTAACTGAAGAGTGAGAAAGCAGGGAGGGGAAAAAGCAGATAAGGAATGTGACTCTTTAAAAATATTTTTTTAAAAAGATTTATTTACTTTAGAGAGAGAGAGAGATCGCAGGGGGAGGGGCAGAGGGGGAGGGAGAGAAAGTCTTAAGCAGACTCCATGCTGAGTACAGAGTCTGATGTGGGGCTTGATCTCACAACCCTGAGAGTACAACCTGAGCCAAAACCGAGAGTTGAATGCTTAACTGACTGCACCACCCAGGCACCCAGAATTTCAACTCTAAAAAGAGGTCTGGCTATGAGTGAGAAAGAGATAGAAGGTGCTTATAGTATGAGGTGAAGTTTCGGAGGGATCAGAGAGAAGAGATAATGGGGAGAAGAGAGAGTATAGGAGACCACTGAAAGGATTGTTTTAAGGAGGACATACACTTTCTCTTTTCAATTTCCTTAACTGGTAAGCCTCTAATTCAGAAGTGGCTACCCTTTCTAAGGTTGTATTTAAATTTCTTGTTTTATGCTCTTATTTCCTAAATAATAGGAATAAGGGTAATAATAATGATAAGGGTAATAATAGTTGTCAAGAACTGTGAAGAATCTGAGTTGTGCCTTGCTTAAAAGCTAAGATGTTAGCTTGACATAGTTTCAGGAATGCTACCAGAAGACATGAGACTCCTGGGTCAGAGACAAAGGCCATGATGACTTATGACATTGCAAGCAATGTGAGCTTTAAGTTGGTGTCATTTACCCTTTCCCCTTTCCCCCCACGTTTTTTGGAGGCAAAATGGAGCAGCCACATTGGATGCTGCAGCATGTGCACACACAGTAGATCTGCATCTCAGTCAAGGAACTCTGAGCTTAGGGAACCTGAATCTTTTTTAATAGGCTGCAGCAAACCTGACCAACATTTGTCCTAGAGTGAAGCATTATCAGTATTATATTGGGCAATAGGCAAACCTTCCGTCTGCTCCAGATGAAAACACTGTTTTTCTCTCTCTTTTCTAAGGCTCTTGGCTCTACAAACATCTTTGAAAATATACATCTGACCTAAAGCTTTCAGAGTCTCTGCTAAGAAGATGTGCAGAAATGTGGAAGACTTACGGAGAATTGTCTACCAACAATTTTAGTTGGGTTTTATAGGCAGCACCTGTGTGCTAGGCATGACACTTCTTTTTTTGTTGTTGTTAAAGATTTTATTTATTTATTTGACAGAGAGAGAGAGCACAAGCAGGGGGAGCACCAGAAGGAGAGGGAGAAGCAAGCTCCCCACTGAGCAGGGAGCCCAATATTGGGCTCGATCCCAGGGTCCTGGGATCATGACCTGAGCTGAAGGCAGCCGCTTAACTGACTGAGCCACCCAGGCACCTCAGACATGACGCTTCTTACATTTATTTTCTAGTCCAGTGCTCACACAGCTTTATGAAATACTGTATTAGTCGGTCTGCCATAAGAAAATACCACAGACTGGATGCCTTAAACAACAGATATTTTCTTCTAGCTCTGGAGGCTGTAAGTCTAATTTCAAGGTGTTGGCATGGTTACTTTCCGCTGGAGCCCCTCTTCCTGGTTTTTAGATGGCTTCCTCCTCACTGTGTCCTCGCGTGGTCTTTCCTCTGTTCCCATGCATTCCTGGTGTCTCTTCTTATGAGGGCACCAGTTGTATGGATGAGAGACCTACCATTATGAACTCATTTAACCTTAAATACCCTTTAAAGGTCCTATTTCCAAATACATTCACATTGAGGATTGAGGCTTCAACCTAAGAATATTAGGGGACATAACTGAGTCCACAATAGATACTAAATGCTGTGCATTACTTACCGTAACTATTTTTCAGGTGAGAAAACTGAAGCTTAGGGAGGGTAAGGCACCTGAACAAGATCACACAAGTCAAAGGGATGGAATGGGCTTTGAACTGAACTCCAGACTGACTCCAGCCCATGAGCTTAACCACTCTCCTACAGAGCTAGATTGAATACATTTGTATTTCAGGGGAAGAAGTGATTTCTTAGCTTTTGAATCAGAGCCACTGACCTTGTGAAAGAATATTATGGTATGAGCCACACAGTTCATTAGCCAGACTTGCTCCCTCCCCAACTCCTTCCTTTTTCACTCCCCTCCCTCCTTCCTATCACACAATCATCAGCATGTAGTTATTGAATGCTACTATGGCCAGGTGCCAAGGATCCATCAATCAACAAAATCAATTTCCTCACCTCATGAAAGGTGTATCTTTGGTATTGTGTGAAAGACTTTTACTATTTCTATTCACCTATTCCTAGTTTTTAGATATTTATATTTTCTGCATAACTGAAATGGAAAAGGAACTAACAGTTACCAAGTATCAACTATATATTAACCATATCCACTATTATATTATTATTTCATTTAATAACTGATGTTTATTAGCATAGATGGGAGACTTTCCCATCAGAAATCTTTAATTCTGATTGTACAAATGTGTGTGTGTATGTATATATATGTATATATGTATATATATATTTTGCTATTGAAACTTTGCAAGCTCAAGTGTTTAGGTGTGATGATGTGGTTATGAAGAATGTACACACTTGTGTGTATCTATGTACGTATATATTTGTATATTTTTCCCTTTTTGTGTCCGAGAATAGGTGGTCAGTGCAAAGACCAATTGGAAGTTATTACAACACAGACAGCCATCTTCAAGCTTACAGTCTTAGGTGGTGATGTTGGAATCAATCAGTTTAACACAGTTTACATAGGTTCAGGGAGGACAGCTAAGGATCGAGGGGTGTCAGATGGTGATGAAGGGAGTTTGGGGGAATATTAAAATAGAACACCAAACCAGTACCATATTGAAGTTATGTCCAAGCTTTGGGGAGCTCTTTCAGGCTGATTTCTTCTGGTTCCAGCCTATTTTTTCCTAGCTGTTGGCATCTGTGTAGGTTTTGTCTGTATATGATTTTCCTTGCAGTGTAAAAAAGGATTGTTTAAAGTGCCCTTAAAAGAAGAGCTTTTCTCAATTGAAAAATTAAATAACTGTATTTTAAGATGTCTTTTCTACATTTATAAAACTATTTGGAGTCAAGACAGTGCATTAAAGCTCACATTTTTGTAAGGGTTGATCCCAACCGGTCTTTTTTTTCCCTTTGGGTTTTCTGGGGCACCATATTTTATTTATTTGAGCAGCTGTGATTTGGAATGCATGATTCACTTTTACTTTACTATTATAGTTCTACTCTCTTGAAGTCTGCTACTTTTTTACACTCTGCAACTGGGGATTAACAAATTAACTTTGCTGTCACCAGATTGACAGGGATATAAAGAAAGATTTCTTAACACAGTCACTTTAAGGAACTTTTCATGTCAATAAAAAGTGAAGTCATAATAGTCTATATGTTGTTATTTTTTTACTTTTGAGAGAGAGAGAGAGAGCATGCATACATGTATGATTTGGTGGGGGGGGTGGAGGAGCAGAGGGAGAGGGAGAGAGAATCTTAAAGTCTGTTTTGCCTTTATATATTCTATTACATTTTCTGGATTTACTGTTATTATCTGTTGTTGTTTTTTTCTAGATATCTTAAACTTTCATATCCATATACTGATTTACTAAAATTCCTGGCTGATGTGCTACAAGAGACTTTTGGCAAATAAGATATAAAATTAAACCTCTGTCAATATACATGACTGTAGCCAGAGTTCATTGTAACCAAAAGGAAGTTTTGTCAGAAAGTAGTTGCAATAATCGAATTGCATTTTGTTGCAGTTATAAAACAAGCATGAAAGCACCAGTAGCCCAGTAGTTGAGAGTCTGAACTGTAAGCTTGGTGATGTAGGTTAGAGTACCCGTCACTGTGGGACCTTCTCCAAGTTGTTTGATCTCTCTGTCGCAGTTTCTTTATCTATAAAATAGATGTAATAATTGACCTACCTCATAGGGTTTTTATTGTAGTTAATAAAATAATATGGATAAAGCACCTAGTACAGTGCTAGGTGCCAATGAAATGAAAGGTAGCTTTTAATTACTAGTATATCGAAGTAGAGCCCCAGAGAGTGCCCTTGTTGGAATTCAATGAAATGAGTTGGGTTCTCAGCTTTGCAGGTCCAGTGATTGACTTGTATCATTGCTCTTAGATTTAATCAGCTCACGGTCTTTGAGAGAAGGAATTGAACAAACTCATGAGTGACTAATGTAAAAGCCTCATTTATAAAAGTGACAGAATAATTATTTTGAGGCAAGTCGTGAGAAGATTTTTTTTTTTTTTCCTGCTGTCCCTTTTACCTGTAGTTCTCTTTACTTCTGATCTAGATTTTGGTCTCCCTGCCTTAGAAGAAAAGCTCCAGTAGACCACGGAAGGAAAAAAATATATATATTAATAGCCTTTGAGTTTTGACTTCTAAAGCCCTGGCCTAAATTCTAGGCATGCAAGAAAATTTATTCAGTCAAGGCCTGTTTGTTGTGGTTGCTGGGTAAAGATGAGTATCCTCCTGGCTTGGGCAGAACAGAAGGGCTAGGGAAGATGGAGTAAATGTGGGTATTGGTCTTTGAGAAAAAAGCTCCCTGCCCTGCAGCATATTCCACAGCTGAATCTCCAAAAGGTGGTGATAAAAGCCCAAAATGATTTGGGGCTCCAAGAACAGTGAGTACCTGTGCTTTGCTTCCCAGGTGGGAATTACATCACATCCTGGGAAGGTTTGACACAATTTGAGTAGGGATATTGGTATATAGCATGGCATGAGGTGATAATGTAGGTCAAGAGAATTAGAATTAACCTTACTGAGTTTCTTACGACACCAACAGTGGTTTGAAAAAGTTGCTGTTTCCAAGCCAGATTAAAGATGGCCACAAAGTGTTTACTTCTTCCCATTGAGAGGCAGAATCTAATTCTCCTCCCTTCGAATGAAGGTTGGTCTAGTGGCTTAGCTGCCCCCTAGAATGCAACAGAAGTGAGCTTCTGTGACTTTCAAGCTAGTTAACAAGTTGAGCAGCTTTCACTTGGCTCTCTTAGAATGCTCCCTCAGGGGAAAGCCAGCTGTCATGGAAGAAGTCTGACCACCCTGCTGGAGAGCCTACCTAGGACTGCCTGGATGGGGAGCAGGGACCAGCTAAGCTCAGCCAACCATCCATCCCCACCAGGACAACAGGCATGTGAGTGAAACTGTCTTGGACTTCCAAACCAGTCTAGCTACCAGCCAGATACCACCAAGTGTTCCCAGGGGAGGCAGAAGAAACACCCAGCCCAGCCCATGAAGATCTGACCTACAGGTCATGAACATAATAAAATTATTGTTGTAAGTTTTGGGTGGTTTTCTCTACCACAATAGATAACCAGTACACAGCTCTTCAGGTGCCCTCAGAATTGTGTAGAAGTTGGTAGAGAGAGTTGTCTAATTTTGATCTGAAGAAGCCATTTGGTCAGAGAGGAATTCATAGGCTAATTTGTGTGGAGATGATAATGCAATCCTTCCCTTCAAAAGACCTCACAGAGAGGAACATCTGTTCCTAAGTACTGACGGGAAAACCCCATTTATTTACTCACTAGTGGTGGACATTAGTGTGGACAAATGTTGATGGAGAAGAAACTTGAATACTGCCTTGATTTGGAGTTCTACAACATGGCGGCTCTGCCAGCCATCCATTCTCTAAATCTCAGATGCTACAAGCAAAGATGAGGGGAGGGGGAGGTGGGGAGCCTTGATTTCAGTGGGAAAATCTTCCTATGACAGAGCAACCCATCATTCAACTGAACTATACCTTGAAGTGACTAAGTTGGTTATTAGCCACTAGAAAAATGGAGTTAAGATAGGAATTAAGTACAGTAATAGAAAAATGAAAATTTGTTTTTTTTTTAGTACAACTAAGTTTGTTTCTTGTGAAATCATTATCTGCTATATTAATTAAATATGTAATATACTACTGGTAACCCAGTTAGAATGTCATCATTATCTGATTAGCTCATCTCTTCCTGGGTCCGTTTATTCTTTTACAGTGGGAACTGCTTCTTGTGTTGGGATCCAAGTCCTCAGGTCTGCTCCAGTGTGTACCCTTGTGGGAAGCTGAATTAGTCATCAGGCTGTTTGGTTATCATGGGGTCTGAACAAAGGTAAAAGGAGAATTTCTGTCATCTAGGCCATGATAAACAGACCTGATGATTCACCTCTGCCCCACAATAGAGAACACCTCTTTAGTGATTAGAATTCTTGTGCTGTGCCCTGCTCCTCATTCAAAATTGTTCTCTCCTCTACATACTAAATAAATTATAGGAAATTTTGGCTCCCTAGGTATCTTTTATCTCTTTCTAATGTGACCATTCCACCATTAATGGTAAGCTGAATCTGTAGATATGTTTACACTGTTAATTAGGTTATGCTTAAGGCCTGCATGTTTTTGGCTTTGTTAACATTACATCTCCTAAGTATATCTCCTCAGACCTTAGATTTAATTTACTTTGTGTTGATTTTGCTAATTTAACTCATATCTCACTGTTGCCTCCATGTTCTGCCTAAGAGGGTTACTCTATTCTCATCCTATACTGTAAGACTTTCAGTGCAAGAAAAATCCTAATAAATAAGAAAGGGGAAGTACAACATATTTTCTCCTAGAAAATGAAAGGAAGAGAAACTTTTAACATCTCATTATAAATTTCTATCACCATAACTAAACTATAGATTATAATGTGCATTTTATAAATCCTATGTTTGGAAGAGCTCAGGGTTACTTCTATTCATAAGTTTTGAAGGGAAAAATCTGTTCATTTGTTTATTAACTTTTTTTTTTTAAAGATTTTATTTATTTATTTGAGAAAGAGAGAATGAGAGACAGAGAGCATGAGAGGGAGGAGGGTCAGAGGGAGAAGCAGACTCCCTGCTGAGCAGGGAGCCCGATGCGGGACTCGATCCCGGGACTCCAGGATCATGACCTGAGCCGAAGGCAGTCACTTAACCAACTGAGCCACCCAGGTGCCCAAGTTCAGAATCATGATTTTAAAGATACTAGCTTAACCAACTGAGCCACCCAGGCGCCCTGTTTATTAACTTTTTAATCAAGCGTTTATTAATCCCTGATTAGTATCAAACTCCATGGTAGGTGTTCTTTACAGTCTTGTGAAAGGAGTGTAAATACTACATAAAGTATCAGTATCAGGCACACAATAAGCACATGAAATGCTGAATATCATTAGTCACCACTGAAATCTAAATTAAAATCCCAATGAAATATGGCTACACACCTACTAGAATGCTAAAGTAAAAAAAGACTGATGATACCAAGTGTTGGTGAAAATGAACAATTTGTAACTATGGGAGTATAAAATGGGACAACTACCTTGGGAAATTTTTAGTATCCCTTAAAACATTGAACATACATGTACCCTATAATCCACCAATTCCACTCCTAGATTGTAGTAGTTATCTGCATTATAGATTATAGATTCCCAGACCAAAATGGCTTAGAACAAGAGTAAACATTTATTATCTCATATAGTCTCTGGGAGTCAGGAATTCAGGGACACGCTTAGCTAGGTGGTTTGGCCACAAGATACACATGAAGTTTCAGTTAATGTGTTGGCCAGTGCCACAGTCACTTGAAAGCTGGACTGGGGCTGGAGGTTCTGCTTCAAAGATGGCATACTCCCATGACTGACAAGTTGAGGGTGGCAGTTGGCAAGAGACCTCAGATCCTTGCCATGTGTATTCTGCCATATCCCTTCTTGAGTGTCATCCTCGCAGCTGGTGTCCCCCAGAGTGAATGATCCTAGAGAGAGGAAGGTAGCAGCTTTTATGTTGTAGCCTTAAAGAACGCTCTTTAATTTTTTTCCCCAGTACCCTATTGATTACATAGATGAGTCCTATTCAGGGTGGTGTGTGTGTGTGTGTGTGTTTGTGTTTGTGTGTGGTAAGGGTGCCACCATGCAAAAGCATGGATACAGGAAGTAAGGATCATTAGGTGCCATCTTGGAGACTGTCTAAAACATAGATATTTATCTCAGAGAAGTATAAGCAAATCTCCATAAAAACCTTATACAACAGTGTTCATAATAGCTTAATTTGATTTATAATACCCAAACTGGAACAACGCAGATGTTCATCAACAGGAGTCTGGCTAAACAAACTGTGGTATATTCACATAGTGGATATGACTCACCAATAAAAAGGAACTAACTACTAATAAATGCAGTAATATTAATAAATCTCTAAAATAGTATTCTGAGGAAAGATACATAGTCTTTGCTCCCATTTATATGCAGTTCTAGAATAGGCACAACTCTCTGGGTTGATATAAATCAGATCACTGGTTGCTTCTCACAGGGGTGGGGGGTAAATTGAGCAGGGATGGCTACCAGGAAGCTTTCTGGGGTAATTTGTCAAAACCAATTTTGGGAATTGTTTGTCAAAACAAATTTGTCAAAACCAATTCAACAGCGTGTTTATGTTCTGAAGATTTTTATGTAAATTATACCCCAATAAAAAAATATAAGGTATAATCCAAGGGCCACAGAGAAATATACATTAGTGATATGTTATAATTGATGAGAGAGAAATTAATTCTCAGGGGAAATATTAAAGCACATAGTCTTAATTTTTTAATAAGTCAAAACATAGTAATTGTAGGATGATTTTAACAATATCTTATTTTTTGGATTTATAATCCCATCATTCAGAATAGTTGTTGATTGATTTATTTTTTATTTGTCCCATCTTTTTAAATGTACTTTTGAAAAATAGGAATGTTTTGTATTTGCAATTTTATAAACTGCATATATGTGTGTGTAGTTGGTTGGTCACAGTATAAACAGTTTTCTAAATTTTTTTTTTTTAAGATTTATTTATTTGAGAATTAGAGAGCATGAGCAGGGGGAGGGGCAGAGGGAGAGAGACAGAAAGAGAGAGAAACAGACTCCCTACTGAGGGCGAAGCCTGACACGGGGCTCAATCTCACAACCCCGAGATCATGACCTGAGTCAAAATCAAGAGTCAGATGCTTAACTGACTGAGCCACCCAATCACCCCCCAGTTTCCTAGATTACTGAAAAGTCTTTTGGAGTATATTTTCAGTTTATATATTCCACTGTAGGACTATGGCATGATTTATGTAACTGTTCTATTCATGATGAACATTTAGGTGGTTTCTCCTCACTGAAGGAATGAAGTGGAGTTGTACATAAAGGTTTTTTCATTAATGTTTAGTATTATTTCTTTGTCCTAGGATTTCAGAAATGTTCTAGATCAAAGCATATGACTCATATATCCATATTGCTTTTTTGGGTGTTTATATCTGCAATATATAATAGGACATTCCCTTCACTTTGATTAGGTGCTAAGTATACTGAATGCCTTGGGCATGTGTTTATTAACCATTAGAACTGAGAAAATGGCAGTTTAATTGAGCCTTAAAGGAGGAATAACATTTTAAATGAATATTGTGTTTCTGAAGGCAAAGATGGGGAAAGGTCATTTCTGTGGGGTTCAGAGCAGGGCAAGCAAAGCTGATCAATGCCAAACTTCTGGAATTGCAAGCAGTTTGATATAAAAGCTTAGAGTACTGGTTCTCAATCTTGGCTGCATGAAAGAATCACCTGAGGGAGAGAATTTAAAAATCCCACCCTCTAGGCCTTACTCAACTGATAAACTTAGGATAGATAGGGTATAAAATTCAGGCGTCAGTAGTTTAAAAAAAAAAAACAAACAAAAACTCCACCAGTAGCAGAGGGAGATTGACTGGGATAGGATGTAATTAGAGATAAAAGTGAAAAGATGGAGACCAGATGTAGCAGGCATCATGCTGTAGGACAAAGTGTGGACTTTCCAGGCAATTGAGCAGACGGTGTTCATGTTCTTGCCTTGTTACCTTGGAGTCCTGTGCCTCTTAACACGCACTGGTGTTGCATGACTCCAGCAAATAGACAGCACTGGTGGGTGTTTCCTGGTGGATGGGCTGCTCTCAGGCTGCCAGAGCTCCTCCCTCTCCTCGCCAAGATCAGCAAATGCGCCTGCCTAGCCGTTTTCACTCCACACCACCGGGGGCAAGTCCTTAAGCACTGATTGGTGATGATGGGATATAAATAATGCAGCTTCCTCTCCCCTGGTCAGGACAGTTCTGTGGGGTGATTTCCACCAGTGCACTCAAAGTAGCTTGTCTGCAAACTTTTTACCATTCAGGACAAGATGAGTTTGTGGCAGAACAGAAACCTACACACTGCTTCCTTCCCAAGGAAGTTTTTCTATTTCCTAGAAACTCTAATAAGTGACTTACCCATGACTCCTAGTGTCAGCATCTGTTTCTAGGGAACTCAGTTAAAATAGGCCAGGAGCATTGTCTTGGAAGCTAAAACCTGTGCTTCAGGAAGATCAGCCTGAAGAATCATTTAGAAGAATCAGCGGATGTAGGTGGGAGGTGAGATTGAAGACCATCACAATAGCCCATCAACCAGGGAACTCAGGAGTCACCCTGCTCCATTACTCCTATTTAAAAAAATATCCTTTCCTTGCTATTTTCAGCGCCCCTGCTTTAGTTTAGACCCCCATTATTTTTGAGGTTTAGAGTCACTGATCTGTTTCAAGAGGTAAAACTCAAGGACCTTGCCAATATATCAGTGGAGATGGACTAGAAATGGTAGGTTCCTCAGAATTTGTAAACTAAAATTTCCTTGGTGGAATATATATTTTTTGCATTTAGCTTTTAGAGCTCACAGACTGATTGCTAAATTTTATCTGCAAGGAAACTAAGGTACACCTCAAATATCTGATTCAGGCATGTAATTAAAGCTCTCAGACCCTCATTTTTCTCACTTTCTGAGTGAGGAAGAAGAATTAAATTATTCCTATGGCCCCTTCCAGTTCTATAATGTTATATTCAATGGTGGTTGCTAGGTTATGTCCGTGAGAACAGCATAAAACAGATGATTCCAGTAGCAGTTGTCACTTCTCAAAACAAATTGACAAAAATCATAGTCATTGTAAGAACAATTCTGCAGGAAGCTAACCTTTGCCCATTTTTCTTAATGATATGTTTATGGCTTTTAACTTTGCTTTGGAAATGGGAAACCATCTAATTGGGTTGATAAGGTCAGTGTGCAGGAGGTTTGGAAAGAGATTGGATAATATTTGTGCGTGTGTATATTTGCCTAGACATGCTTTTTGTCATGTTTATTGTACTTTAATGATTAGCTAGAAATAACAAGGCTGCTGTATATTCTTTTATTAATGCTCTGTCATTTATGGATTATTCTAAGGTAATTTGAAAATACAGAGAAAATATAATTATTTGAGGGTGCTTTTGGAAGAGGTGGATATATTTATAAAATTAAATAGTAATTTAATAACACAGTACTCCTCAAAACAGAGTTTGCCCGGTCTATAGTTCACAGGGTTGATGAGGCTGGATGAGATGATTTGTGTTTTCCCCTGTTTTCAAGGAGCAGAGACATTCAACTTGGGGTGAGTTTGTGGATCAAGAAAGGTGATTTAACAGTGTATTAATTATTTCTGCTCATCACTTTATCACACCCTGTCCCCAAACAACCCTGAAATATGTAAATACTTTCTAGATTCTGTTGTGTTACACAACTTACCTAGGCAGAAATGTGAACTTCTGTTAACACAGATACTCCATTAGAAATGATCTCAATTCTATTTCCTTTTGGGCTTCTATGTTTTTGAGCCTTCAAGGATAACTTTAAAAAATGATAAACCATAGAGAATTAGGGTATGTTTGTAGCATTTTGTTAGTTATTTTTTCCCCTTAAATGAGGTATCATAGAGAGGAAAATACATAAATCTTCAGTGTACAGCTCATTGATTTTTTAAATATGTATACACTTGTACGACCACTGCCTGGTCTAAGATAGAAAGCAAGGTTTAAAAAACTGTCCCTCTTGCCAGTTCCTTTTCTACCCAGTTAATTTTCCTCCGTGTAGTCATTACCACCATTCTTACTTCTCTCCCCATAGCTTGGTTTTGCCTGTTTTTTGCTGTGTAGTAGTTGATGTTTTGGATATATTATTCTCCTCTTTATGGTATTTGCTTTATTTTCATTTTTCAGATATTATGGATGTCTGCTGTTTTTTTTTTATTATGTTATGTTAATCACCATACGTTACATCATTAGTTTTTGATGTAGTGTTCCATGATTCATTGTTTGTGTGTAACACCCAGTGCTCCATGCAGAACGTGCCCTCCTTAATACCCATCACCAGGCTAACCCATCCCCCCAGCCACCTCCCCCTAGAACCCTCAGTTTGTTTCTCAGAGTCCATAATCTCTCATGGTTTGTCTTCCCCTTCGATTAATGTATTATTTGTTTCAGAGGTACAGGTCTGTGATTCGACAGTCTTACACAATTCACAGGATGTCTGCTGGTTTTTTGATGGCCATATGTACTCATTCTTTTTTTGGTAGGTAGAACTGGAATTAGGCTTGCATGTTCATAAGGTAGGAATAATTTAGCTTTAGTCCTTGCTGCCAAATGTTTTTCCAAAGAGGTAGTGCCAGTTTTCCTTCCCACCAGCAGTGTATGATGAGAGCTGTCATTCCTCTGCATTTGTGCCAATATGTTGTATTGTGAGTGTTTTTAATTTTAGCCACTCTGGTGAATGTGTGGTAGTATGTCATTATAGTTTTAGTATTCATTTTCCTGATGAATAATGATGTTGAGTACCTCTTCATATACATATTGCCCTTTTTGAAGCCTCCTTTATGAAATCCTGTTCAAGTACTTTAGCTATTATCTTTTTGTTATTGACTTGTGTTTATGTATTCTGATAAATATGTGAATATGCTTTCTTTTGATGAATGGAAGTTCTTAATTTTAATGAAGTCTAAATGATCACTATTTCTTCTATGATTCTTGCTTTTTGTGTGTGTGTATGCATGTGTGTTTTTTAAGATTTATTTATTTGAGAGAGAGAGAGAGAGTGAGCATGAGCAGAAGGAGGGGCAGAGGGAGAGAGAATCTCAAGCAGACTCCCCACTGAGAGTAGAGCCCAATGGGGGGCTTGATTGTACCACCCTGAGATCATGACCTGAGCCAAAATCAGGAGTCTTATGCTTAACCAACTGAGCCACCCAGGTGTCCCTGTGTTCTGTTTTCATATGTGATTTGAAAACCCAGTTACCACAAAATGTATTCAACTAGACAAACCTTGGGCTTGTTTTTAAATATAACTGTGGCATAGTGGAACATATTTTGGACTTTATGAAGAGCTAGGTGTCCTGTCTTTCCAATGACTAAGTAGGAACTTTAGGCAATATTCTTAATTCTTTAAGTCTTTTTTTGTCATTCATAATGTGTTATCTTAGTCAAGACTCTCAGTTGCAAGTGGCGGAAAACTAAGCAAGCTCAAGCAAGAAAAGCTGATCTGGATGGAGGGTAGATCCTAGAATCAGAATAGTTACCTAAACCATTGTTTATATTTATATTTATATTTATATATATATTACATATGTGTGTATATATGTTATATATAAAAATATAAATATAAATATAAATATATATATATATATATGAGACCTTAGGGGCCTGTCATCACCATGACATTCTTATCTCTGTTTTTTTTTTCCCTCTCTGTTGGCCTCTTTCTCACTGACAGTAGACAGGTTTTATGTAGTAGGAAACATGGCAGCTGGTACCTCCAGGCTTACAACTCTCCAGCTGAGCATCTCAAAAGGAAATAAAAGTGTCTTTCTGTCCCATTCACTTAGGTATATAATAATCATAGTGAAAGATTCTGGGTAGTCCTGAGTCATCTGTCTACCTATGTGAACAAAGAGGAGAGAAAAACTATTATTATTAACCCCAGGATGAAGTCAAGAAGGGAATGGCTCACACAAAGAAGTTATGCTATTGCCAAGAGAAGGGAGATGAGGTGCTGGGCAGACACAAATAGTGGATATATACTACAAAGGGAATAAAAATGCCTGACTTACAAGAGTTGGTTGTTGCAAGCCTTAATCAGAGAGTTACTTGAAAGTACCTGGTACAATGCTTATTTGCTGAAATATGAATATGGGAATCTCAAGAACTTTTTTCTTCTGCTCTTAGAACTGGAGCTGTAGAGAGGATCATGGCAGGCCTAAGCAAAGTCAGGGATCTAAGATGCTGTTCTAGGCTCTTATTTGGAAGTGGTTTTTAAGGATTTTCAAGGTCACTTGTGGATCTCTAGATTACACGGGTCAGAACAGAGCTCTGTTTCATTCTTTCTGCTGGTCCAGAGAGAGTCTCCTCATGTTAAAACAGGGGGCCCAGAACCTCCCAAGTTTTCATCCCCCGAATACATTGTTTTAGTCATTCACTGCTCAACCCCTCTCCTTTCCAAAGTTTTTCCAACATGGGTGTAGAATTCTTATGGTGATAGCAATAGCATATAAATCATGGATGAATGTGGAAGATAAACAGCATGGTTGCTTTTGAACCATTGCCATCTGGAATATTTGTAGCAATAAACACTTCTTAGGTCATTCACTCTCTCGTCAATCCATATTCCATCCATAAAATATTTTTGGGGATCTATGGTTTTCAAACTTTCATGTGCATCAGGATCCCTTGGAAGGCTTACTAAGCTACCGAGTGCTAGGCCCTACCTTCATGAGTGTATGATTCCATAGGTCTGGGATGGGCCCCAAATTGGCATTTCTAACAAGTTCCTGGTGTTGTGCTGTTGTTACTTGTCCAGGGGCCGCATTTTAAGAACTAGATAGAAGATACATTCCCCCCAAGTTAGGTTTAATAAGACTCTTCTTACCTCCTATTTTAACTCAGTAGGGAAACTTATAATTTGAAGAAAACTTATTTTCCTTGCAGAATAAAGAGCCCTTATTATAAAAACAAAAATAATTGCTTCCCGATTAACTTTTGCAGTTCTGATTTGTTTGAGGGTTGTGGTGAAAGTAGACCCATATATTAAATTAATTTCTTGGAGGTCATGCAATTTGTAGAGTAAACAAAAATAATATCCTCATAGGGCGCCTGGGTGGCTCAGTTGGTTAAGTGACCGCCTTCGGCTCAGGTCATGATCCTGGAGTCCCGGGATTGAGTCCCACATCGGGCTCCCTGCTCAGCGGGGGGTCTGCTTCTCCCTCTGACCCTCCCCCCTCTCATGCTCTCTGTCTCTCATTCTCTCTCTCGCAAATAAATAAAATCTTAAAAAAATATATCCTCATAAACAGCTATAAGGATAACTCATAGGGAGAGTTGCAAGTAACCTTCACCTCTGCTCTAAAATTCCTTCTCTCTTCAGCCTAATAGGAGGATTTTCTGGTTTGCTTTTTTGTTTTTCTTTTCCTTTTGTGTCCTTGCTGTGTGTGTACCAGGAATCAGATGTCCCCAAATGGCATTTGTAACTGAAATTAAAAGGGGTGATGTTAAATTCTGTCACCTCCAGACTTGGTCACCAAATGAGTCATAGGAACCACTGCACAGGACTGAATGACACCGCTCTCCTTCCATCTTCCATCAGCCATAACTGAGGAATGCGGTTAGCCTACCTTAGAAATTAAAGTCTGGAAGCAAGGATTTGCTCCTGCTGTTGTTGTTATTGTTGTCATTGTTGTTGTTTTGGTAGCGATGTTGAGTCAGTCTTGGCAAATAGGAGACGGTGCTGAGAGGGGCGTGGAGGAGAGGGCAAGTTCAGATTCTACAGTAATGCCTGCCCCTGGTGATGGCTTTGTTCCCATTTCAGAGGATGGAAATTTAAGTGTTGCTGGCCTTGAGGACCTCTGCGGCTTAGAGATTTTGCCTCAGAGGTTTTCTTTCTTCCTCGAAGCCTTTGAGTTTTAAATGTCTTCTGTGAAGTCCAACTGTTTGTGATGTGGTGTTTTCTTCCAAGTTTGTATTACAGGTCAGCAAAGGCAGCTGTCTTCTGTCTAGGTACTGAAGGGCCATGCGGCGTGGTTAAAACACCCATAATCGATGGTGATAGTGTGGCCTCCCTGCTGATGTCACTCTTTCAGGCCCCCCGGTTTGCACTTTGGCACTTAACAAATAAGCTTGTACTCTTCTCCAAGTACGGAGAAGAATGGCCTCATTAAATGCTCTCTGGTAGTTACACTCAGTTCATTGTTATTAAGGTGATGAAGAGGTCTCTGTGCCCATCACCTTACTCTGAGGTAACACATGTGGGGTACTTCCATTTAAATAAGGAATTCTCTAAGTTACGTAAGCCTATAAAATGTAAAGCATTGAGGATAAGAGAAGAGAGAGATTGTCCAAGTAGTCTGTTGCCTTTCTGTGAATCTAAGGGAGAGAATGGAAACATGGACTGGGTTATGGACTAGAGTGGAGGTTATGTGGATGTGAAGAAATAGCTGAATTTCCTTGTCTTTGGCGTGATTGACAGTGATGGTGGGTGGTGTTGGAGAGCGCTCCTGAAGCTAGGTAAGGAGTGATACTAATAAAGTCTTCATGGGTATGTACTCCTTTTCAAAGCAGAAACATTTTATTTCAGATCTTATCATTTCTCCCAGGAGATGGAGCTGAAGGGAAATGCATTTAAGCCTCCGTAACGTTTCATAAATTGAGGGAAGATTTAATTCCCATTCTGTTCATTTAAGTGTCATATACTATGACAGGCTTGGGGAAACCTAGAAAAAGTCACTCCCTGTGCCCTCAATGAATTTCAATTAGAGTGGAAAGATAAACATGAAAACAAAAATTATAATCCAGTAACCTGATAATTCTAAAGTGTCGAGCATCAGGTCCTGTGGTGCCTCCAAACAGGTGCCTACTCTCTCTGGAGGAGTCTCTGAATGCTGCCTGGACATTTGCCAGGCAATCAAGGGGGAGAGGGAGGTGCAGGAAAGGAGAGGAATGTTTGCTGTTGACAGAGGCCGAGGGAGGACGGACCTGTCAGCGTGTCCAAGTGTCAAGAGGAAACTGGCAGGAGATAAAGCTACCCTGGACAGTAGTGGTTGTAGAGCTCATGGTCTTACTGGCTGTGGAGAAAATTTCATATTTTATCCTGTTGTCAGTGGGAAGAACTTTAGAGAAATCGGGTGACAAATACTCCATCTAGCATTTTCTGGAATTGCGAAAGCACCGGAAGGCCTGGAGAGGTGGGCTTCTGGAAACGACTCCCAAAGCCAGACAGTGCAAGAGGTCTGGTGAGGTAGCAGGAGACTGCCGCTGAGCCTTTGGAGGTCAGGGGTACACACTATGGCTGTACTTTTGGACACAGGAGGTTGCCACACCTGTCACTGTCACACGTCTTCAGATGTCATGGTGTCCTTGAGTCCACACAGGGACACTGCATTTTCTTACCTGTTTGCCAACAGCAACAAGGCAAGTAATAGGAAACTAGCCCCTGGATGAAACCAAAGGAGGGAAATGGAGACAAGAGAAGCAGCTGAGAACAGAAACACAGAGCATGCGCCCTTGAGGGACAGCTGGGGGAACAAAGAAGGAATGGCCCCAGTGTTGGTTAGGAGAAGGACTAAGAGAAGATGGCATTATGGTGACCAAGAAAGGAGAAAAGCTAAGGAAGAAGGACGTGGATAACTGTGAAAATGCTATATATTGCAGTGATTATCGAAATTTTTTTTTTCAATTTTTGATCATCAGTTTTTTAAAAAGTTAACATGGGGCTCCAGCTCACAACCCCGAGATCAAGAGTTATATGCTCTTCTGACCGAGCCAGCCAGGCACCCCAATCATCGGGTTTTTTAATGAGATCTTTTCAAGGACAAACATTTTGTTTATCTCTAAATTAGGCAAGGCTTTCATTGCAAGGAACAGAAAATCAACTTGAAGTAATTTAAGCAAAAAATGAATTTATTTGACTCATCATTTTAAGTCAAGTGGGAACAGATCTAGTCACAGGTGTTTAAATGGTGTCACTCAGCTCAGCCTGTCTCTCACCGCCTCTTTTGGCTTTGCTTGCCCACCCTCTATACTGGCAACATTTTCGGGCAGGCTCTTTCCACGAAACTAGGAAAAATAATGGACTCTGGAAAGGAGGCTTATCTCTTGCTTACCAGTCATTCTACAAAGTAGAGACTCTTTTGCTCTTCCAGGATCCCCACATCGAGTATCAGGGTACAGATTTATTAGTCTGTCCCGGGTCATGTACCTCTTACCGTACCAGTCACTTGCAGTCTCCTGGGTGCTGTGATTGGTTGTGCCTGGGTTACGTGCCCACCCCTGTTGGTGGGAGGGCGTACATTCTGCCCCATGTCAGATGAAACCCTCCCCCCCCCACCGAGAATCATCAGAAGTTAAGATTTTTGTATGCAGGAAAGAGAGAAGGGATACCAGGTTTGCAGATTAACCGGAGTCTCTGACTTGGCAATCCGGGGTGAAAGGTGAATGGGTTTGTCTCAGAATCCACAAACCATTTCTATTCTATTCTGTTCTGTTAGAAGCCAGTCATTAAATCCAGCCCACAGTTCCATGTGAGAGTAGTTATATTTTTGGAATGTGTGGCTTGAAAAATATATGACAAAAAGTCGCTATGAATTTAGTGACACTTAAAAATGAATTTGTTTTATAAATTCATGGTGATAGTCTTTACATACATTTTATCTTACATATAAAACATGATGTTTCTGGTGATAGAAGTAATGCTTGGGGAGCTTATGGATTTGTGAGCCTGTTTCAGTCACTCTGAACGTCCCCAAAACACAAATAAATTTCATGCCTTGAAGTCAAGTTAATCATGGAATCCACGGGTAGCCTAAGCATAATTTCAGGGACTATTAAATATATTAAATAAAGGAATGTTCAGGCAATGTTACAGGATTCATATTCATTTAGTTTTTGGAATACTAGTATTAAATGCTGCACCATCAAGGTGGGTGATGTTACTAGGACCCAAATAACTCATCTAAACCTAGACAAAAATGACCTGCCAAATGTAGGTGGGAGTGCGGAAGCACATACATTACACAAGAAGTACATTTTTTTTAGTTCTTTTTCTAAAGCTCTGCTTTCTGTTTTCAACCCTTTAGTGTGTATATGGTAGCAAATCTGGGGGAAAAAAGTTGAACATAATATGGAATGAGGAAATTACATTTATATGTATATGTACTTACGTATATATGTGTTGTATATCTATGTGTGTGCATATATGGGTGTGTGTATGTGTATATACATATACACACAAGATTTCTAAAGGAAGTAGCTTTCCCTTCAGGACAACTGAGAGACTTGTGCCATGTGCTCTGGATCTGTCTCCAGTCTGCTGTGATGGGGCTCCTGGGTGCATTAGTTCTGTCTGTAAAATGGAGGCTGCTTGACCTGCCTTCTTCCTGCGTAGAGGGAAGTGATCAAGGTCCACACATATGGCTTCGTGTTGCTGATAGAGAACTGCCTCCAGGGCATCTGCGGGCTATTACTGAGTGGTCCCCGAGTGCAGAGAATAACATCAGGTGCAGCGTTTCCGGAATGATAGTTTTGTTACTGGTCTGCGCGATTTTCTGGTGCTGGGAGGGCTCCTGTCGGTGTTAGCGGGGCCCTAGGGTCGGGGAATCAGCACCGAGTTGGAGGAGAGCAGCAGGTGCGCGCGGCCCCTCCCACGGCCGCCTGCTGGGCCCTGCCTGCGCAGCCGCCAGCCGTGGGTGGCGCCCCCACTGCTCCCCGTGGGCCGAGGCGCAGCCTCCCAGCTGTGCCAAGCGCAGGCCGTTAGAAATGCAGCTATTTGAAGCAGACGCACCAAAGTGAAACTGGTCTTGGTTACTGAGGCTGCCCTGTAATCCTTTGGCCACTCTAGTCCCCTAGAAAATCGTGTGCCGTAATCTAGTTTTTCTGTAAAAGAAAGGCAAAACGAGAATAACCCCAAAGAAGCCCTATAAAAATGATACTGTGCTGTGAAGTATTTGCAGTGAGGTTTGAAATGGTCTTTGAAACAGTCATTTTGGTTTCTTGGACACTTACCAAATAGCTTCTAATTACCTCTTTTTTTTTGGGGGGGGGGTCTCTTCTCAAGTATAAATCCTTCTATTTATAGGGAAAGGCTTTTTACTGTCTTGCTAACTTGTCAGAGGAGTAGGTCTAGAGTAATTGGCTTCCTGACGGTATCCAGTTTTGTTTTTCCTGTTTTAAGAACCTAATGTTTTATGTGTTTTGTTACTTTGCTGTTTCAAATTTTAAATTTAATTTTATAATTTTATGAGGCTGTATATCTTTTAACATTGAGGTTTTAAAAAGCTTTGTTTTTTTAACAAAAGGAACATCTCTTCTTAGAGGTCAATGAAAATCTTGAGGGTTTCCGTTTACTTTTTTTCAGTTCTCAGTTTCTCTTTGCCCGAGTTACTGGATTTAGGAAAACCCTAAAAATTGCTGTAACTTGTCGCGATTAGCAGTTTTACTAAAACTCCGGTTGAGTTCAGATCAGATTGGGTACATTTGTGGAGTTGTTAAGGAAACCGGCAGTATTACTTATTTTCCACAAGTGAGAAGCTGCTTTGACATTTATGGCTTCTAAGTATGAATCTTAAAACTTGCACTTGCTGTACATTTGAACTGCTGTGCATTTTCTTTTGTTCTGAGTGCATTTTACCTTACAGCTGCAAAAGCCAGGAAATAATTACAAGTAAGTGATTTACTTACTCAGGAAGGTTTCTGATCATGTTACAGTAGCTTTGATTAAATTCTCAAGGAAGGTAATTGTTGCAAGAGGTTCCCAACTTAAAGCAAACACTTCATTAGGTTCAAGATAATTAAAGTTTATGTCTGCGATCTTTGTCTCTCTCCCTCTCTCTGTTTCCACCAATTTCTTTCTTTCTTTTCCCTCTCCTTCCTTCTGTCTCTCCTCTCTCTTCCCCTCCCACCTTCTAGCACTGTGTCTCATCTGCCAGTCTAAGTGCAGTAACCTCTAAACCCATCTCAGGAAATAAATGCTATGTCCAAACTGCTTTGTAGGAAAAAAAAAAAATCCCACCGTAAAATGATGTTGAGGGAATTGCCACCATAAGGTAACAGTGACATTTCCCCACCCTGGGACATTACCAACCGGGGTTGTTTCTCTATTTTATATAATATTATACAACAACAGGCAGTTTGCTACGTTGAAATGCTGACAGAATTTTAGTGTTTTTGTTTTTTAGGTGAGTGCCAAAATTGTCAACAGGAAGCCTTTCCAAAATCCAGATTGTTACCTGGAGAGAAAACAATGACATGGCCATGTTTTTAATCTTTCAATGATATGATTATCTTGGGTCATCACAGGGAAATGGGAGACTTCATATCCTTAGGAAGTATAAGGGTTCTAGTGCACAAGAGGGGGCAAACCAGGTGCCCCGGCCACTAATACTAATTAAGAAAAATACTTTGCTTTGGGGAAAGCAGGCTTTCTAATGGTTCTTGGCAGGATTATCTGACTCTAGATGGAGGTTTCCAGCACAGATTTCTCTTCCTGGAGTCAGTGAAAATGAATCCAGCCAGACTGGCTTTACATCAGTGGATGGAAAGGGGAGGAGCTCAGAAATTGGTTTTAATTTATAAACCTCAAGTTGCCTTTTCCTTCACTATTTTACGATCATCACTGGCTGCCTAACTCCAGTGAGGTGGGCTTCCTGCAGACACCATCTGTCCTTGCTGGCACCTTCTGCCCTGTTGGCACCTCCTGCAAGCCGGATAGTGAATGTCCTGACAGTTCTAGGATAGCGATTCTCAAAGGGTGGCTGGTAGTGTGACTAACTGGTGACGCACTCTGATGCATTGATGATGTTCATTCCTACCACCGCTGTATTTATTTTTACTTTATTATCTCCTTCATGGTTGCTACATGTTAGTATATTATGGGGGAGGTGATTCTTAGGCTGGGTATTGGAAGCAGCCATTGAAAATTGGGCAGCACCGGAAGGATAAATCTGGTTGTTGCCATGTTGGAGCTTGGTGCCATTGTCTGCCTCTTCCATGACTTCTGTGTCCTCTCTGGGCCAGCCATAGTCCTGCTGTACCTTCCTGCTCTACAAGGGCCATAGACCCAGAGATCTGCCATAGTATGCCTTACATGGGTCCTGCAGCACTGTTACCTCTCTGAGCTCATGTCAGCACCTCAGTCCCTGGCTCACTCAGCCCCAGCTACCCTGACTGAGCCTCAGACACACCAGGGTACTGCCAGATACTTAGAGGGCTCCCTCTTGCACCTCCTTCAGGCTTTTACTCAAATGCTATCTTTTCAGAAAATCTCTTCTGGGACATTCTATCTAAAATTGCAGTTCCTGACCCTTCACACATGTTTTGTTTTAGTCCTTGCACGTATCACCGTCACACATAATATCTTAATTATTAATTATTTATTTGTATTACTTGTATGTTATTTATACATTAATCTATTATCCGTCTTCTTCCTCTAGAATATAAGGTAAATGAACATACGGATTTGGTCTTTTTGTTCACCGCTATATTCCCAATGCCCAGAGCAGTGCTTAGCACTTAGCAGGTGCTTGGTAAATACTTTGTTTTTTTTTAAAGAACAAATGAATGGATGGAAGCCCCATCTCGGTATATCTATTTCTTAGTTGGAGTCTCCATAAACATAGCAGAGAAACTATTCTAACTTTCCCCATTTAAATTTGGGGTCAAATTCAGTATACTTATTCCTTTATGAAACCATTTGGAATGAGCGGTAGTTCTAGATTTATGTTGATAATACCAAAATAAGATCAGACCATCGACTGATGAAATACAAAGTGTGATTGTTGTGTATTTGGAACGTTCCATGTAACAGCTTTGTCTAAAGATCAGAGTGTTATTTATAATTCATCTTTAAATATTTGTAAAATATTGAAATGTCTTACTGGGGAAAGAATTGGTGTTTACTAAGTTATTTCTATATATTAATCACTTTTCATACATAACCTAATTTATTCTTATAAAAACAATGTAACAAATATGTTTCTGTTCCTATTTGAAATGAGATTTCGAATGTCTGTGATCACCCAAGCATTCAGAAATAAGAGAGAAGACCCGATCTTTACAATTTATGCTACAAAATGAGGATTTCTGTGAGAAAACAAACCAATGAATTAGGTCACCTCCCATTAATTTAACTTCTTTTGGCTGAATATACCTCTTAAAGGAGCGCCCTGCCATGTCATTCACCTGCTAAGAGTCTGCACTGGTTTCCTGTTGTATCAGGCCCAAATGGCACCCAACGTCCCACATAATCTCCTTTCCACTTAATGATCCCAGGCTATTTCCCTCTATTCCTTGTAACATACCCTTTGTTCTGGTAGAGAAGATTTTCTTCTTACCTGCCACCCTTTACCCATTATATACTTATTTACTAGTTTCTGCCCCATCTTCAGTGACTTCATGTCTATTTCCCCTATGCTATTCTTTTTGGGCATGAATGCCATTCCCTTTCTTTAATGCTCATCCATGCACTTAACACTTTGAAAGGTCTACTTGAAAACTGTACGCTTTATTTTTCATGATCCTAGCCTACAACAGTTTCTCTCATTTTTCTTAATTACTTTTGAACTTATTAGCTGTCCCACACAATGTATTAAGCTCTAATTATAGACTGTAGTGTTCTGTAATTGTTTCTAGTGTCAGCCTGGTACTCTGAACAAGATAGTGTTTAAAGAGATTTATGTCTTACACTTCCCCCCCCCCCTTCAGTACTTCCTAGGGTAGATGTTACACCTTTGGGAGATGCTCAACAAATACTTGGCTTTTCATTCTGAATATTGATTGAGTCCTGCTGGAAACGATGACACCATTTGAGGAGAGAGAGCAAAATGTGGTTTATCGAACATGGTTTCTTCCAATTGCAATCTAATATCAGCTCTATGCATCTTGTGTACAGATATATATATATATATATATATATATATTAGGTTTGTCTTATATTCTTTTTTATTGTTATGTTAATCCCCATACATTACATCATTAGTTTTAGATGTAGTGTTCCATGATTCATTGTTTGTGCATAACACCCAGTGCTCCATGCATAACGTGCCCTCCTCAATACCCATCACCAGGCTAACCCATCCTCCCACCCCCCATGTACAGATATATTTTTGAAAAGTCACTGTTAGATTTTGCTTCCCTTTCATGATATCTGAAATTTGAATATCAGCTTCCACATTGTGAAATGTTTGCATAAAGTAATTTTGAGAACTTTGGGTAAAAGGCATAATGTAGATACAACATCTTCATCTTCAGAAAGCAAAATAAAAATGCTAATGCTTGGAAATTTCAGAACAAAGCACAAGAAATTTTAGATGAATGGTGAGGCCAAAGAAGTCATTGTTCCATTTCTAAGGTACTACTGAAGGTTGGGAAATGTGTCCTTTGAAGCATCCATCTATTTTCTTTTTCCACATGGCCTTGTGTTACCATAAACACTTGGCTGTTTCCTTGCAGGAGAAGCCTATAGCATTAAAGGTAGTTGGGATGGATTTGAACTTGCGAGGTAACATTGAACACTTAACTAATATAAGGTTAGAGGTACCCAAAGTGATGAAAGATCTGCAGGTGATTTCAAATCAGGTGTTACACTGCAAATCCTTCTTTTTAGCAAGATGAGTCTTACAACAGTGCACCACACCAGTGAATGTGTTTTGGCAGAAAGAAAAGAAGCTGAGAGGTTCTGGGTGTAGAGGAAGCATGTCTCATACACTCAAGTGTAATTTCTTAGTATAGAATCCTACTGTGTTTGGATGTACCTCACTTACGGGCATGAATGAAATGTTGTGCTGTTTGTCCAGTTTTTAAAATGAAGTGCATTCCTAGTTCCTACCTTGCACGACCTTTTCAGGGTATTCTGGAGATTGGAAGGGGCGCACATTCTCTAGCTTGAGAAACTTTCCCTGTTTTCTCCCTCTGAGTGAGAGCTTAAGCTTAGTGGACAGTCGTGGGTCACGTTGGTGCATTTTCTTTCTTTTCTTTCTTTTTTTTTTTTTAAAGATTTTGTTTATTTGACAGAGAGAGAGACAGCGAGAGAGGGAACACAGGCACGGGGAGTGGGAGAGGGAGAAGCAGGCTTCCCGCTGAGCAGGGGCTCGATCCCAGGACCCTGGGATCATGACCTGAGCCGAAGGCAGACGACTGAGCCACCCAGGCGCCCCCGTTGGGTGCATTTTCAAATTGTGTGCTGCCGGAATCTGGAAATAGGATCTGTTCCAAGAGGGGCAGGTGCCACGGGTAGAGACAGGAGGACGTTGTGCCGGTTTGCAAGCAGAGCAGTGTACTCCAAGAGGGGTGACGTGTGGTGGGTGGCACAGCCAAGGGCCTGCAGAGGCTCACAGGTGGCTCCCCGCAGGCTGGCAGAGCACAGTGAGACAGAACCTGAGTGTGTGCAGACTGAAGCCTGCATGGAGCTGATCTCAGAAAGGCCTGGTATGCAGCAGGGGCCCATACGCTGAGCTGGAGATCTGAGTTGCTGTCTTTAAGGAGCTGTCAGGGAGAAAGCTGGGAGACAAGGTTGGTGGGGAATAAGAGGAAGACCAACTGTCAAAAATGGAGCACAAAGTGACCACACAAACCCCCCACACCGATGCTTCCTATATGTCAAGAAAAGTCCCTAATCCTTTATACTTCTTAACTCTTATTAATTCTTAGAACTTATGAGGCAGGTTCTACTCCTATCACCCCCTTTTTACAGGGGGAAACTGAGTCACGGGTGGAGAAGCATGTGCAGGACCACACGTCTCACAAGTGACCGAGTTGGGACTCCAACCCAGGCATTCTGGCTTAGGAGTCTGTGGCTTGACCTCCAAGCCATCCGTGCTCCAGTGGTCTCAGAATGGCAGAATCAGATTGGTTTGGGATGGGGCATACAGCTTTGAGCCAGAGAGATATGGGTTTGAATCTCTCTTCAACTATTTGTTACTGGCGACACTTGGGGAAAATCGTCTCATTTTTCTTAGGCTTGGTTTTATCATTCCCCCCCCCAACCAGAACGGGAGAAATGCCATCCACTTCACAGATTTTGAAGAACTAACATTTAGAATAACAGGTATAAGCTAATAACACAGTATCTGGCAAGAAGCCGCTGCTCAGCCAAGGTCTGTTTTCTTTCTCTCTTTCTAAATGTGCATTAACACAGAGCTCTATACATTCCTCTTGATTGGGAATCAGATGGTTGCCGGGCGCGGACCTGGGTCAGGCTCGGGATGATCAAGGATCTTTCAGGCTGTGAGAGCGGGCATGTGGCACCTGGGGGCTTTCTGCCTGTTCAGGTTAAACAATATGGTTGTGCTCTTCTTTTAATTTACAGAAAAATGTCTTGGCACGTGCTTTTGTATATAGTTAGGTCAGTGAAACTTCTCATCTGAAGCATGTCAACTAATGCTCACTTCAGGAATCATAATTGGGAAGTTAAAAAAATGGTGCATTTTATAAACCTGTCACCTATCATTTTTAAGATTCCTTGCTTTCACTAACTTTGTTAATCCTCAGGAGAACTAACTGTAATGACTGTAGGTTTGAATTTCTATATGATATTTGATTTTCAAAATGATGCTCAAATTTCAAAGCCTGCTTCATGTTTCGTAGCAGCTAGGGCATATAAGTTCACAATCTGAAATACACAATCTCCAGGCAAGTCGTGGATTGTCTCCCATCATCTTTCTCATTAGAAGCATCAACCCAGTCATGACTGAGGAATTCCATTATCACTCTTTCTGTCTACAACTTTGGCCTTTAGCTCCAAACTATCCTTAAAGCTATAACCATACATACTTTTTTATTACTTAATTTTATAATACGAATAGCACATGTTCACTGTAGAAAAATTAGATTACATTCAGCACAGGAATAAAAGGAGAAAAACCTCCCATAATTATAGAGCTAAACACTGTTATATTTTGGTGTATATTCTTTGAGATTATTTTCTGTGTATGTATATGCATAGAAATGGGATCATACTATAAATGCAATTTGGTAACCTGTGCTTTTCCCTTAACAGTTTATCATGAACATCTTTATATATGCATCTACATCGTTATTTCTGATAGCCTCATAATATTCTATTACATATTTCCAGCAATTTTAATTTAGATAATCCTCTATTGTTGGGTATTTACTTTGTTCACATTTTTTCCTATTAGGAACAATGCTTTGAGCATTATCTTTGAATGTTCATCTGTGGATCTCTTTCTCGTGCTGATTCAAAGGGCATGCATGTTTATCAGGCTTTTGATATATTTGCCAAATACCTGTCTAGAAATATTGTACTGATTATATTCCCACTGGCAGCAAATGAGTGTTCTGACACTTGGTGTGATTTTTTAATTTTAATGTACCATCTGATGGACAAAGTAGGGCATCTCCTTATTTTGTTTGTTTACTAGTGAGGCTGATTTTTCCATATATTAATTTCAAATTTTAGTTTATTGTTTGTGCATTTGCATTTCTACTGGGACATATTTATTTTTCTTACTGATTTGTAAGACTTCTTCATGGTGTAACTCCATAAAATATGTGTGATATTTTCGTAGTTTGTAATACATATTTTAAAATATTTTGGTACGTATTTTTTCATTTTTAAAACTAGTTCAGTCACTATATTCTTAGTTTATGCACTTAGCAAGGAGTCTGGCATGTATAATGCTTAGACCTTCCTTACCCTTAAAGAAATAAAATATGTATAAATATTTTATTCTAATACTTCCATGGCTTCATTTTTCACAATCATACCTTGAATATGTGTGGAATTTATTGTGGTATGATATGAGGTATCGTACATATGTATTAGCTATACCATAAAGTATGTATTAGGTTTTGTTTCCAAGCAAATATCAAGTTGGCCCCATCTAATGACTTATTAACCCATGCTCTAAACACTTACAATAAATGTTACCTTTATCAAATATTACATTCTTATTATAGTTGTCTCTCTTTGGTGTTTTTATTCAATTCCACTGGTTTTTCTTCTACTCTGATGCCAGGATAAATTACTTCAATTATCATGGAAATTCTTCCTTCAATATTACTGTTTTTCAGAAATTTTCTTGATAAACATACATGTTTATTTCTATGATGTCTTAAATTATGTAAGCAGGGAGATATGGGAGAAGTGCATGTTAAGGGTAGATAAAGCAGTATGGGAAAAATACTGATACTTTTTTGCTGTATGATGTGTACATGGGGTCCACTATTTTCTCTGCTTTTGTGTTATTTGTGAAGGTTTCCATAACACAAAATCTAAATGAAACTAGGAAAGTAATTTAGGTTGGAACTGTACGTAATTGGAACTGAGCTTGCTTTCCTCCTCAGAGATGTGTCACTTCTTTTCATGTCTCCTTTTAGGTTCTCTGGTAAAGTGGCAGTTGTTTTTTTTTTTGTTGTTGTTTCTTTGTTTTTTTCATATATTCCCTCTACCTTTATAAGCAAACAAGCAAACAAAACCCCCAAAAATCTTCATGTGGATTGTTTTAGGGTGTTTTTTTTTCGTATCTATTACATTCCCAATTGTTTATATCTAGGAAAATACTGATTTGTAATCAGTCACTTTACTAAATTTTTATTTTTAATTTTTAATTTATTTAACATAATTACAGATTTGTTTCCTCTTTTTCAATATATATGACTCTTTTGTAATATTTCTTACCTAGCAGTTAAAACACGTTGTTAACTATGGGTGGTAGTTGTGTGTGTCCTTCTTCTGCTCCTAACATTAATGGGCATGTCTCATCCCTAAGGGCATCTTTCATCCCTAAGCAAGACATTGGCTATTTAAGGAAGGTATGACTTATATTCCTGTTTTATTAAAGCTTAAAGATCAGAACTCTATGTTGGGGTTTTTTCACATGCTTTTTAGACATTTTTAGAGAGGATTCTTCCTTGATCTATTGATATGATGAATTTTACCAATGGATTTCTTCTTATTAAGTTCTTCTCATGTTACAGAGTGTATAGACTCATGGGTAGTCTGGATCCTGTGGGCTGTTTTACAGAAAATTCCCTGAATTGATGGCGCTCTTCCTTGATTTTCTTATTGCTACACTTTGGTTGCTTCAAAGTGAATTTGGGAGCAAGGAGAATGAAATAAATGGGGTGAAATTTCTATCTTATATTGGAAGTTTGGTGCACTGACATTGACTAACGTCTATAATCGGGTCAGAATTTACTCAGTACATTTCAGATAGAGAAACACTGTGGCTAATTTCCTATAATCAATCTTCTAGCTCTAGGACTATTTTTCCCCACTGATGAGGGTGAAAAAAACCCTTACTTTTAGTTCTTTTAGGGATTAACATGGTTTCTGTTGTGCAAGTATTCCGTGAATTCAAAGTTTAGCTCTAGATCAAGCTTGTCTTTCTCCTTTTCCTTTAGGTCTTGCTGATTCCCTAACAAACCAAAATGGGTTTTAAGTACAAGAGGGAACTTCTGTTTCCTGGGTTCACAGTTTACTAGCCATGTCATCTTGAACTGTTTGTATAATCTCTTTCTGTGTGTGTCTTCTTTTTTTCTTTCTACATATTGGGCATTAAAATGGTAGCGATTTTACAGAATTTTGTGGGCATTGAATGAGTTCGTTTACTTTAAGTGATTCAAACATTGCCTGGCACACAGTGAATGCCTGCTGCATGTTTGTAATTATAATACTAGAGTTATTATTGTCCTCATAGCACTGGGGAAAGGTGACTTTGGTTCACAGGCTGTTTTCCAATGGAGTGTTTTTGTATCACTCATCTGTGTGCAGACGGGCTCTGGGTCCCTCTGGCCTCCATTTTTAAAGTGCCTAAAACTGGTTTAGTACTCTTTCTCTGTCCTCTTTCCATAGCAAAGAACAAGAATGACTTCTAGGGAACTCAGCTCTCTTTGCCCACTGGGTAAGCACCCAACCCTTGCTGGGACTGTGGTTCTCCTCAGGTCTGGCTGTGAGTCTTACCTCATCCCCAGTTAGGGAAATCCACCTGACAGCTCTTAGCCTTAGTGTCGTTGCACCCTTTCCAAACCCTCACTGTCCAGCTCTCCAGGCAGCCCCCTCAGCCATCCCTCTTTTCCACTAGGGGCATATGGGAGTTTTAAGTTACCTTCAGTGTCACTCAGCCCCTGAAGGAGCCTTCTGGGTGGTATTCTGGACTCCCATTTCCACCTAACACAGTATTTCTGCCCTTTGTGGATAGGAGGAAATTCAGTGGTGGGGGGGTGTCCCTTTTGGAGTGTACAATGGGTTAGTTTTTCCCTCAGCATAGCTGGGGTTTTAATAATTTCTCTGCTCCCTCACCAGGCTAAAGTAATTGATTTAATGAGTGTGTGTGTGTTGGGGGGGGGGGGGCTGTCTTCAGAGCAACCTGATGTAGAGTGAATAAAAAACATGTTGGATTATTATTTTCAAAACAGTGGTCTCCATTATACTCTTACTGTGCATTCACTGTAAACGGATTATAATTTCTCAAGAGTAAGAAAGAACTAGGATGATGACACTTCACATTTAATGAGCGCTTCCTGTGTGTTACCACGGTTTCTAGCACTTTAGCTCTACAAATTTTGTATTCCTTCCAACAACAGCATAAAGCAGGATATTGTAGCTCTAGTTTACAGATGAAGAGACTAAGGTAGGAAGAGAGGTTAGGTAAATTGCTCTAAGTCACATAATAAGTAACACAGCCAGGATAGTCTTGGTCCTTAAAAGCTGAATAGCCAAGGATAGATTATAATTAGTATTATAATTAATAATATTAAGATTTTAGGGGGCACCTGTGTGGGTCAGTCATTAAGTGTCTGCCTTCAGTTCAGGTCATGATCCTGGGGTCCTGGGATCGAGTCCCGCATCCGCATCGGACTCCCTTCTCAGCGAGAAGCCAGCTTCTTCCTCTCCCACTCCCCCTGCTTGTGTTCCCTCTTGCTGTGTCTCTCTCTCTCAAATAAATAGGATCTTAAAAAAAAAGATTTTAAGGTTCTGAAATATTGTAATGGAGTGGTTTATGCTAAATATAAGTGATAAACTGGTGTCCCCCCAAAAGGGTGAATGATTCTAGCTACTGTAGTGGAGTGAGGGGTCTATTTCCCTAGTAATAGTTGAGAATAAGATGATCAATAACATGTCTTTGACATGGTACCATAGGGTATGGCAGGACATCGTTTCCAGATGGTAAGGTTTTAGATGAGCTGGAAACTTAAATACCCGTTTCACTCCAAATTTCTTGCCCTTGACTACTTAGATTTCAGACATTAAATTTGGTTTTATTTTGCAACTTATACACTTTACCTTATATTACTTCTTCAGTGAATTAAAGAGATTTTTAACAATAAAACTCCAGCATCCCAATCATCCCCAGTATGATTGTCCTTTTGAAAAATGGGGCTAATAAACCACTGGGTGATAAAAGATAGCCAGACCCTTAGAAAAGAAACTGCCATTTTTCCATTTGCACTAAGAAGTTCATCTATTAGCTGAGTATTCTTTGCGGGGTTTTGCCGTTATGTGCCCCCATCACTCATCACCGTTATGAGTGAAGAGGGAACAAAACCTGATTTCAGGCACCAGGTGGGTACTGCATGAATGGCAGTGCTTCAACACAGGCTCCAATTAGAGCAACCAGGCTCTGGACAGCTATTGGGTAATCATGGGGATCATGCTAATCAGAGGTGAGTTTTCTTCTGTGCGTCAGGGCCCTCTGCTTGTCCTTTCTGTACGCTCAGGGGCTTTCAGATTCACTGAGAAACCTGAAAGCTGCTTCGTGCTAGCAGTTGAGAGTGGGTTTTACAATTAACTTCTTGCTGGAGGAGTGATGGAGTTCATTTTAAAGCTCATTCACTGAGTACTTGAAGAACGAAGTATCAGGGTGAAAAGGATTTCAGACCTCTGAAATAAGATTTGAAACATTCATTTGACCTTAGAAAAGGCCATGGAAGGACTTAGGCTTGGACACCAAAACGAAAGATTATATCTTGCATGACATTTGAGCACCCTAGAATGAGGACAGGGTCCTCATTCTTTGTCATTGTGACTGTAGAATAACAATCCTTGGGAAAAGTCCGTTTTTAAGATTTTTTTTTTTAAAGATTTTATTTATTTATTTGACAGAGACAGCGAGAGCAGGAACACAAGCAGGGGGAGTAGGAGAGGGAGAAGCAGGCTTCCCGCGGAGCAGGAAGCCTGATGCGGGGCTCGATCCCAGGACTCTGGGATCACGACCTGAGCAGAAGGCAGACGCTTAACGACTGAGCCACCCAGGCGCCCGAAAAGTCCGTTTTTAATGAAACAGTTTGGCAGCATTAGCAAAATCTGGGCTTCCTAAAAAACCAGTACTTGCTTACTCAAGTAAAGGGTGAACAAAGTGAAAGGAAGTTAATGTTTAGGGAACTCCTTATTTCATGCAGTTACGCTGCTTAGTATCTGCTGACCATCAGTCCATCATTCAGTCTACACCATGGCCTTGCAGTACTGGTGTCAATAGTTACAGGGATATTGACCAGGAAATGGACATTCACAAGGGTTAATTACCTCCCTCAAGGTCACAAAATCAGGAATTTCTAAAACTCCTAATACTCCACTAATTCATTTTGTTCTTTTCCTTTTCTTCTCTGAATAAGCATTTATAATGTAAATTCTTCTTCTTCAGATGATATCTTAAAACCCCTTCTTTTGGAATGGAGTGAACTAAAGACCTCTTCATAAGGAGGAAAACAGTTTGAAAAACAAAGGGCCCTCTCCTGAGGGTTGACTTGATTCTGTCTCCCATATATACGCTGACTAGGGAAGAGAAAGAATATGTTGAAAATGACTGTCCTAGGGCAGAAGGTATTATAATTTCTGCCTTAATACATCTTGACTTTGTTGTTTGTTACCTTTAACACCCATCATGAAATGGTAAAATAGTAAAATTCTTGAACAGAAAAAAAAATTCAAATTCTTTGTTCAGCTTTGTTTTAATTTTAACATAAAAAGACAACTGCATTTTACCTTTGATTAAAAATTTGCTCCTTGGCTCCAGCTAAAACTGAGGGACATGCACAGTTTTCACTGTGTGTGTTAATGACTTGCCTCCACAGTGGGCTCATCCCCTTGAAGGATGTTAATGAGTTGTCACTTCCTAAGAGGGGGAGAACTGAGAAGTTTGGGTTTTATTTCTAGTCTTTGGTCTCTTGGTTGTGTTAATTTCCTTGTTTATGTTTCTTTCAATTAACATTGAACTTTCATTATCTGCCTTGTTTTTCTTCTATTCATATAATCTGCAGGGTATGACTCCTTGGGTAGCAATTGTTAATCAGAGAGAAATGATAGCCTGAGGGTACTGAGTAACTTGGTGTCAGGATAAAAGTTGTTCTGTTGAAGCCTCATTAGAACAACTTTCATCACCGGCCTTAAGTCAGCTCTGCATAAGGCTCTACCAACTACCCCAGTCTCTTTTTATCTTTAACTGGTTTATTTTCTTCAAATTCTCATTGTATACCGTGTAATCTAAAATAATGTTATTATGGGGCGCCTGGGTGGCTCATTCGTTAAGCGCCTGTCTTCGGCTCAAGTCATGGTCCCAGGGTCCTGGGATCGAGCCCCGCATTGGGCTCCCTGCTCCGTGGGAAGTCTGCTTCTCCCTCTCCCACTCCCCCTGCTTGTGTTCCCTCTCTCGCTGTGTCTCTCTCTGTCAAATAAATAAAAACTTTAAAAATATATATGTAAAAAAATAAAAGTGTTATTATTAGGTCAATAGGGACTTATTAAAATAAGTCAGTTGCAAGGTTTCTCAAGGGGGCTATTCACAATGTAGACTTTGCAGGGAAATAAGAAGCAAGATTCGTTGTTAATTGATAAATGAGAACAAAGAGGTGGGGTTGTTTTTTTCTTTTTTATTATTATATTAATCACCATACATTACATCATTAGTTATTGATGTAGTGTTCCATGATTCATTGTTTGCGTGAGGTGGGGTTGTTTTTTTTTTTTTTTTTTTTTTAAAGATTTTATTTACTTATTTGACAGAGAAAGAGACAGCGAGAGAGGGAACACAAGCAGAGGGAGTGGGAGAGGGAGAAGCAGGCTTCCTGCGGAGCAGGGAGCCCGATGTGGGGCTCGATCTCAGGACCCTGGGATCATGACCTGAGCCGAAGGCAGACGCTTAATGACAGAGCCACCCAGGTGCCCCGTGGTGGGGTTGTTTTAAAAGGAAGTTCTGAAAAGATCAGACTTACATTAATTTAGAGATGATAGTTTTGCTTCTACAGCTTGGTTTAAGAAAGCTATACGTAATAGAATCCAGGATCTATGACTTGGAGATTTCTCCCTTTCTCTCCTTCTCTTCTTCCTCTCCCCAGCTCCCTATCTCTGTCTTTCTTATCTATCTATCTATCTAATCATCAATTGATCCATCATTCATATCATGTTTTTCTTGTTTCAACTAGTGGGATAGAATAGTTCATCTTTTATAACTGAGCTCATCCTATGATGGAGTATACGACTGTGATTTGGTAATACATGATTTATAAACTCCAGTCTGTGCGTACATCCCACAGCTTTCCATGACAATGCCATTCAAACACTTACCAAATTTAGAAGTCCTCAGATGGTAGGCTTTTACTTTCATCTGATGTGGGACACAAAAGTATTGAAAAAGAAAAAAGCCTCGTCGCTTCAGTGAACTCCACCTTCCTTCGTAGATAGTGACTGCTTAAGCCAGAGATTTTGTGGGGATTGTCTTGCCATCATTTTGTTTTCCCTCATGATGACTCAGGGGGTTTTGTCCTGAGGCTCTCAGTGGATCTGTTATAACTTAGCTGTGGATGACACATGCCAGGGGCTCCTTCCATCTTGGCCCCAGGCTAGCAGACTACGCACCCTGCTATCCTATGATTCACACAACAGAACTACTCTAGTCACCTCCCACTGCCCAGGCCTGGAAGGGCACCATAATGAGGGAGTGGGAGGGATATGGTTAGGAAAGTTGTTGAAAAGAAGCTTCTGTTGTAACTTTCCTCACTGCAGCAGGAAGCTAAAACCAGAGCAAGGTATGCTCAAGAAACAGATTCTCCATTTATGAGAGACGAATTGAAAAGTCCCTAGCCTTTTACTTAAGGTGAAGAGTTGTGCTTTAGAGAACTGCAGTTATTTCAGGCGGGGGGAAGGCCACAAAGCATGGAATCCAAAAAGAAATGTAATTTATTTGCTGTTAAATGACTCAGCTGGACTGTTTTGAAATATTGGTCAAGGTGAGTGTTGAAACAGTGGGTGTTCTGGCATTTCCAACCCTTGGAAATGAAGAATTGGGCTACCTTGGGAGCCACATGTACTTTTATCTTCCAAAATGTCGATTATTTTATAATAAATTTGTTCTGCAATCAAAAGTGGCTTGTGTTCCCTTATGTAAGGGTTATCACCTGCACATTATTCATTCGACAGGCATTTACAGAACATTTTCTGGGTGTGGAATTCTCTAGCCACCTCTCCCCAGGGACAGAGATCTGACCAGATGTGCAAAAAAGATGAAAGGAGCTGCCAGTCTATCCTTTCATGTTGCTTTTCTTCTGCTTGGGGAAAAACATCAGTATATGAAATGGCAGTTGAATAACTTAAAGCAAAGTGTTCGCAAGAGCAGAATAACTCAGAACAGGTTTTGAAGCCATTAGGTGTATGAATCACTTTCTCCCTCCTCTGGGTCCCACACCAGCTATTCCGAGCCTTCCTCAGAGCGCTTAGTGCATTGTACTGTTAGTGTCTCTCCCTCACTAGTCTGTGAGCTACTGATGGAGAGAGATTTTATCATGTTTATCTTTGCATCCCTGGACCCTGGCACAGTTCATTGCATGCCTCAAGTGCCTAGTAAACGCCTGGTGAATGAATAAGAGGGACTACTGTTATCAGTGTGGGCTAGGAGAAGGGAATAGGATGATGGTTTTGAATGGGTATAAACTACAAAGGAAAATATTTGATGCTTCTTCATCTAAAGACAAAATGTGCATTCCTTCTCATAATTCTAGCCAAGGGAAACAGTTCAGTTTGGCACAATTCACTAAAAATTTATTCACCCTATGTTAAGTTGTGATTGCCTGTACAAACATGAAATGTTTTCTACTTTCAAGAGTCTTAGAGTCCTGAGTAGCAGTGGCAGTGAGAAGGATCATTACAGGTAATTTGACAAATATGTTGTTGAGGTCATCCAGGAGCCCTTAATGGATGGGGACATCAGCTGCGTTGTTCCAGGCTGGCAATGGGGGTGGGGCTTGGGATGTTGGGGGACCCAGAAACTCAGGAAGGAGGACTTGACACTTCAGCTGAGCCTTGAAACAGGAGTAGCCAGGTAAAGAAGGAAGAAAGTAGATATGGGGAAGAGGGAGGGGAAAAGATCAACAGCAAGGACATGGAGTTGGGAACTGGCACGGAGTGTGCGGGGAGCTACAAATGGCTCAGTATAACAAGCGTGGGAAGTATGATGTGTGGAGGGACAAGTAGGCAGTGCTGATGACGAGGAGACCTGTAGCAGGTACCTACAGAAATGGTGTAGATAAAAATTTGAAAGGGAGTAGTGGTCCTAGAGCTGCAAGGAGAGGATAGAGCTGAGGGATGTTTGCGAGGTACTCTAGCAGAGCATGATCACTGATTGAGTATTCGTGATCAGGGAGTGGGGAGTGTTCAAGAGTTTGGCTTGACTGCCTGGGCAGATGGTGATACCATTAAATGAGAGAGAGAGAGAGAGAGAGAGAGGGAGAGAATGAGAGGAAGAACCTATTTGGAAGTGAAAAAGGAAAAAGGTTGAGTTCATATATGGACATGTTGTATTTGAGATGCTTATGGATCTTCCAAGTGATGTCATTGAAATGTACAAATTTGAAGCTCCACAGAAGTGAGGGTATCATATATGTGTATATATATATATATTAATATGATTAACATGCATGTATTAATATATATATGGCTAAACTATGAAAACTAATAGATTGCCCAGGCATATAATGTAGACTAGAGATTCCCAAGTGCCAGTTAAAACCATCAAGTGCTCTGAAAGCTTCATGAGTATCATACGGAGAATTGGTCAAAAGCAGATTCCTCCATATCCTGGAGGTTCTGATTCATTAGTGGAGGGTCAGCAGTTTGTGTTATATGGAATTCCCTGACTAATTTTGATATGCACTCATGTTTGGGAAGCACTGATAAAGACTAAGAGCAGTGGTATCATCCATGTTTAAGGGGTGGACAAAAGAAGACTCCATGAGGTAGAGAGAGGTCAAGCAATCAGAGTGAGCCGAGAGTGGTATCACAGAAGACAAGGGCGGTGAGAGTTTCTAGAAGGAACAAGGGATGATGTTATAGTAGGGAGGTCTAGTCAGAGAATTTGGGAAGTGCTTGTTATATTTGGCAATATGGTGGTCTAGAAACATTAGAGAGAGAAAGTGAAGTGTAGAACGAGTAAAACTAGGTTGTGTTGGTGTGAGGGGTGGAGGTGGGAGTAATAAGTGGAGAAAGTAAGTCTAATAGACAATTTTTTCAAATCGTCTGATTATAGAGAGAAAGAATAACATTTGGAAGGGAGAGAATGAAGGATTAAGGAGGATTTTTTTTTTTTAACCAGGGGGAGATTCAAGAGAATACTTAGAGTTTGAGGGAAGAGGGTCAGTTAGAGAAGAAAGAGGGAAGAAAGGTAGAGCATGGGTAGAAGATACAACTCTACACAGAAGAAATGCCTCATCCTCTCAAGGAGGTAAGTGAAAGTGAGATGGGGTGAGACAGGAAGCTGAAGTGTAGTGTTTGATAGAATGTTTAGGAAGATATTAGAAAGAGGCTCTAAACCATTCAAAAGGTACAAAGATTGTTGAAGCTAAACTGAGGTAGAGAGTTTAACTGTTAATTTATTATTTTATGAATATTTTTATTGCAAATTGTGACAAACAGTTCCTCATCCATGCTCATTTCCCAACTTATAGTGCAAATGAAAATATTTTGTGGATTGAGCTCTTGTTGGTCTGACAAAACCCAGATCTCTTGTTGTGGATTCACATTTTACATTTGTCTGAGTTTGGTGTGTTTTTCATTACTGGAAGCTAACATAGGAGAACCTCAGTAACTGATTTTTGATTTTCTAGGTGAAGTAGAGACTGAAGATGTGTGTGTGTGTGTGTGTGTGTGTGGGTGCACGTGTGTATGTGATTGTCACCATTACTGGGACTAGAAGAAAAAAGGACATCAAGAGATGTTCAAATGGAGAAAGTAATAGTAGGGTCAGTGAGAGAGAACTTAATGTTGGCCATCCCTTTCCAACTAAATTTTTTCCTAGGCAAAAGTCTCACACTTTGTATGAAATAGCATAGTTGGGCTTATAAAAACAAATACTCGAATGGACATACAATCCACTAACCTCCTAGAACAAGCACACCAACAAAAGCTTACCATTTAAAGGGTGCTCTGAAGTAGGAAAAGACGATTAATGAGTTGCTCCAAATTCACTCAATTACTTTCTTTTAATTTGACTTTTAATTGTTTATTTTTCCCACATGTTGAAAATTTAAGAAGCTGAGGAATATAGAAAGAAGAATAGAAACATCTGTAATACTAAAACCGACATACAGCTACCAATAGTATCCTATATTTCTTTCTAGTCTTTTCTCTGTGCATAACTTTTAATAGGAACATGCTATACCTACAATTTTAATCCTGCTCTTGTCATTTAACATGATAGCAGAAACATTTTTCCATGTCATTAAAATACCTTATACCATATATATTTTTAATTGTATAGTACATCATGAGGTTTCTCATATTTTGTTTAGCTCTTCCCTTACTATTGGACATCTAAATTATTTTTATTTATTTTATTTTTTAAAAGATTTATATGAGAGAGAGAGAGAGAGAGAGCACAAGCTGGGGGAGGGGTAAAGGGAGAAGGAGAAGCAGTTCCCTGCTGAGCGAAGAGCCCAATACGATGTGGGGCTCAATCCCAGGACCCCTAGATCATGACTTGACCTGAAATAAGATGCTTAACCAACTGAGCCACCCAAGCGCCCCTAAATTGTTTTTAAATTTTCATTACTCTAGGTAGCGTTGTTGCAAACACCTTTGCATATAAAGCACTTACCATATTTCAGGTTGCTTTTCTGAATTACTATATAAAATATATAATACAGTTCTAGCTTTTGGTATTTATTATCAAATTTCTTTCCCAAGACTTATGTCATTTCGAAGCTGATAAGCAATATATGAAATGCATTAGTTCATCATATATACAGTAGTATTGAGTATTTTATTTTAAAAAAACCTTAACTTTGGTAATTGGTAGGCAAGACAAATGGAAATGTTGGGATTTTAATTTTCATTTCTTTGACAAATATTGAAATTGAATATTTTCCATATTTTGACAAAATTTTATTTGGAATTTTGTGCCACTTATTAATTAAAATGACTTTAATGGACTTATACTTCTATTTTTAAATATATTTTATTGAGTGGTTGCTGGGGGCTCAACACTCTGTTGAACACTATGGAGAAGGCAAAAGAATGATAATGAATTGCTTTCAACCTCGTATAACCTGTAGTATGAAAAAGGCCTTAAAATGTGCCTTATTCAACCCATAACTGAGGAAGTAGAGATGAAACCCATAAAACAGTTAGAGAAAACCTGCAAGATAGTAGTTGATATCATGGCACAATGTAGCCTTTACTGCTGGAATTCAGAGGGAGTTGAAAGCTGTATGACTTGGAGCAGCAGGGCAGCTCTCATTTTTATTATTATTATTATTACTATGTTATGTTAATCACCATACATTACATCATTCATTTTAGAAAGAAGGACTTTGAAGAACAGAAAAGTTCAGAAAGATGGACAACAGAGAACATTTTAAGAACGTCCATTTAGGGCTAGGAGGTGGAAAGGCACATGTCACGGTTATTGGAGGGATTAGACCATTTAGACTAGAACAGAGGGTTTGTGTTGGGGACAGACTGTGAGGTGAGGCCATCTTAAACCTGTAAGTCACAGGTCACCTGGCCCCTCTCGTTGAGACCCATCACCCTGGCTTCTGCGAGGCAGCCAAAGGGCTCCTCCAAAGCACGAGCCGCAACCTAACTACACAGGGCCATCCCTGTGTTACAAGCAGATTGTACCAACTTCAGCAGGAACTAAGTTGTTGAACTCTGCTGGGCATGCTGACAGATGCCTCTGAGTCACCCTGTAGAGTGAGTTTTAGGAAAATCAATGCATAAGGCAGCATCCTTAGCTAGACGGAGGTCTGGGCAGGGAGTGCAGAGACCTCAGGTTAATTCCTGTGTTGTTCCACATAGCCCTGAGAGAGAAATCACGGACGGGGGAGGGAAGGATATAGAGGGAGAAGCCGACTCCATGCTGAGTAGGGGGCCCGATGTGGGACTCGGTCCCAGGACCCTGGAATCATGACCCGAGCCGAAGGCAGACGCTTAACCAACTGAACCACCCAGGCACCCTATCCTGATTTCGTTTTGATGTCTATTTTGTACAGTCCCAGAAAGACAGATCTTGCTGAGGTGGTGAAGAAACTAAGTTGGAGACAAACTAATTGATTATCCTTTGATGATTCATAGGCAAAGGTATCAAAACCATCCTTCCCCTCTGAATCTAGAAAGTTTGGAGGTTATCTGAGAGCGTAGTAGAACACCTGGCCCATTCATGATGCCCAATAAATGTGTGTGTGTGTTTTTTTTAATTAATTCATCTGAGTGATTTTATAATTCAGCAATCACTACATGAAATTAATTACTGTGTAGAAGAAAAAATATTAATTACAAAAGAATAAAGAATAAAAAATTCCTCTACATAAAATATATTCAGTAGTCTCTCTAATATTTGTGAGTAATTAGATCTTTTTCAATTATATTTAGGGTGTTGCCCTGCATTGGCACATCTGATGTTTCAACGAATAGATGCAACTTAACGTTTTTTTTTAAGACTGTATTTATTTATTTGACAGAGAAAGACAGTGAGAGAGGGAACACAAGCAGGGGGAGTGGGAAAGGGAGAAGCAGGCTTTCCATCGAGCAGAGAGCCCAACGCGGGACTCCATCCCAGGACCTTGAGATCATGACCTAAGCCGAAGGCAGAGGCTTAACGGACTGAGCCACCCAGGCGCCTCAGATGCAACTTACGTTTGCAGGGAACTTGATAGATTACAGAAAAATTTTTGACACACTCTTTAATTGATCCCCATAACAACCCTGGGAGGTGGGTTGTGGAGATAATGTTATCTCCTCTTCACAGAGAAGGAAGCCACTGGTGGAGGAAAAAAGAGACAGGATTTTCCTAATACCACCCAGCTTGTGTATATGACACATTGCTGTGAGTGGAGCTTACTTCTTCTGATGCCTAGTTCGGGGCTTTTTCCACTCTCTAAATCCTTAATCTCTAGGAAAGAACCTGTCTTAACTCCCTTATCCTTTCATCGAAGCCACAAAATTTATACAGGTGCTGTAGCTCAGATTCTGTCTCTGAGTGTTCCAGCACCATCTATCTTACCTAGCTCCTCTCTTTTTATTTTTAATGTGTTCTCCCTGCAGGAGCTGACTCTTCCTTCTCCCTAATTAACTTTTATGTGGAAACTCCTATAGTAATGAAATTGCATGTGTGAGTGTTCTCTCACCTGGTTTTCGATTTAGTGCCCCTGGAGGGAGCAAGGGTTTCTGCTGTCTCATGGCATTATCTTTGCTGAGGGAGGAATTTGTAGGAACTAAGATAACTGCCTTCCTGAGAGTAAACCTTTTTTTTTTTCCTCTTTTATCAAACATTGTTTGGTTTGGGCACAGCTTTGGTATTTGCAGAGGTTACCATTTGTTGATCATTAAAATGCATTGGTTCATGCCGGATATTGGCTGCAAAGCACGATGGCAGCCTAGACAAAAACATGGACTTTGGAGTCAGACAAATCAGGTTTGAATCCTGATTTTTCTATTTACCGGGCAGTTTGATTCTTGGAACTGATTTCCTCTTTTGTGCAATGGGCAGAATTCTTTACTGATATCTACCTCACAGGTTTATTAGGAAGATAAAAGATAAATGATATTTTTCTTACAATGAAATGAGCAGAAAAGTGCAATCCTCTTCCTGGGCTGCAGATTCCATTTGTGTGGCGCATCTCCCATGTCCCATCCAACTCTGCTCTCCTCCCCACCCCGCTCTAGGATGCTTTCTGCCCTGGGAGGCTGACCAGTGAGGTGGATAGCAGCAGCTTCCTTTGCCCTCTGGCTCTGCATTTGGCCAGCGGGGAGTCCCAGCAGGAGATCAGAGGAGGATGAGATCATATTCATCTCCTTATCTCCTTCCTTTCCCGGTCAACTGAGACTAGCCATGCCCAGAGAATAACCTTTTTCAAGGCAGCTTACCCTATGACACTCTCCCCCTAGGTATCCGTGACTTCCCCCTCTCCTTGTCCCTTTTGGGGGTGATAAAAACTCCATTATTACTAGTTGCAAGAATGTCACTATCCTTTGAGATTTCTTTATCCTACTCTCATCTTCCATTTTTTTTTTTAAAGATTTCATTTATTTATTTGAGAGAGAGCGCGCGCACACACACACACACACACACACACACGAGTTGGGGGGAGGGGCAGAGGGAGAGAGAGAGAGGGGGAGATAAGCAGACCCCTCGCTGAGTGTGGAGCCTGATGTCATGCAGGACTCCATCCCAGGACCAGGAGATCATGACATGAGCCGAAACCAGGAGTCAGATGCTTAATCAACTAAGCCATCCAGGTGCCCCCCCACTGTCATCTTCTTTTTTTTTTTTTAATTAAAAAAAATTTTTTTTATTAACATATAATGTATTATTTGTTTCAGGGGTACAGGTCTGTGATTCATCAGTCTTACACAATTCACAGCACTCACCATAGCATATACCCTCCCCAATGTCCATCACCCAGCCACCCCATCTCTCCCACCCCCTCCACTCCAGCAACCCTCAGCTTGTTTCCCAAGATTAAGAGCCTCTTATGGTTTGTCTCCCTCTCTGGTTTCATCTTGTTTCATTTTTCCTGCCCTTCCCCTATGATTCTCTGTCTTGTTTCTCAAATTGCTCATATCAGTGAGATCGTATGATACATGTCTTTCTCTGATTGACTTATTTCGCTTAGCATAATACCCTCTAGTTCCATCCATGTCGTTGCAAATGGCAATATTTCGTTTTTTTGATGGCTGCATGATATTCCATTGTGTGTGTGTGTGTATGTATATATATATATATATATACATATGTATATATATATGTGTGTGTGTGTGTGTGTGTATATACACACACACACACACACACATACCACATCTTCTTTATCCATTCATCTGTTGATGGACATCTAGGCTCTATCCATAGTTGGGCTATTGTGGAAATTGCTGCTATAAACATTGGGGTGCATGTACCCCTTTGGATCCCTACATTTGTGTCTTTGGGGTAAATACCCAGTAGTGCAATTGCTGGATCATAGGGTAGCTCTCTTTTCAACTTTTTGAGGAACCTCCATACTGTTTTCCAGAGTGGCTGAACCAGCTTGCATTCCCACTAACAGTGTAGGTTTCTTTCTCCACATCCTCACCAACAACTGTTGTTTCCTGGCTTGTTAATTTTAGCCATTCTGACTGGTGTGAGGTGGTATCTCATTGAGATTTGGATTTGGATTTCCCTGATGCCGAGTGATTTTGAGCACTTTTTCATGTGTCTGTTGGCCATGTGGATGTCTTCTTTGCAGAAATGTCTGTTCATGTCTTCTGCCCATTTCTTGATTGGATTCTTTGTTCTTTGGGTGTTGAGTTTGATAAGTCCTTTATAGATTTTGGATACTAGCCCTTTATCTGATATGTCATTTGCAAATATCTTCTCCCATTCTGTCAGTTGTCTTTTGGTTTTGTTGACTGTTTCCTTTGATGTGCAAAAGCTTTATATCATGATGAAGTCCCAATAATTCACATTTGCCCTTGCTTCCCTTGCCTTTGGCGATGTTTCCAGGAAGAAGTTGCTGCGGCTGAGGTCAAAGGTTGCCGCCTGTGTTCTCCTCAAGACTTTTGATGGATTCCTGTCTCACATTTAGGTCTTTTATCCATTTTGAGTCTATTTTTGTGTGTAGTGTAAGGAAATGGTCCAGTTTCATTCTTGTGCATGTGGCTATCCAATTTTCCCAGCACCATTTGTTGAAGAGACTTTTTTCCGTTGGACATTCTTTCCTGCTTTGTCGAAGATGAGTTGACCATAGAGTTGAGGGTCCATTTCTGGGCTCTCTATTCTGTTCCATTGATCGATGTGTCTGTTTTTGTGCCAGTACCATACTGTCTTGATGATGACAGCTTTATAATAGAGCTTGAAGTCCAGAATTGTGATGCCACCAGCTTTGCTTTTCTTTTTCAACATTTTTCTGGCTATTTGGGTTCTTTTCTGGTTCCATACAAATTTTAGGATTATTTGTTCCATTTCTTTGAAAAAAGTGGATGGCATTTTGATAGGGATTGCTTTAAATGTGTAGATTGCTCTAGATAGCATAGACATTTTCACAATATTTGTTCTTCCAATCCATGAGCATGGAACGTTTCTCCATTTCTTTGTGTCTTCCTCAATTTCTTTCATAAGTATTCTATAGTTTTCTGAGTACAGATTCTTTGCTTCTTTGGTTAGATTTATTCCTAGGTATCTTATGGTTTTGGGTGCAATTGTAAATGGGATCGACTCCTTAATTTCTCTTTCTTCTGTCTTGTTTTTGGTGTGTAGAAATGCTACTGATTTCTGTGTATTGATTTTATATCCTGCCACTTTACTGAATTCCTGTATGAGTGCTAGCAGTTTTGGGGTGGAGTCTTTTGGGTTTTCCACATAAAGTATGTATCATCTGCAAAAAGTGAGAGTTTCACTTCCTCTTTGCCAATTCGAATGCCTTTTATTTCTTTTGGTTGTCTGATAGCTGAGGCTAGGACTTCTAGTACTATGTTGAATAGCAGTGGTGATAGTGGACATCCCTGCCATGTTCCTGACCTTAGGGGAAAAGCTCTCAGCTTCTCCCCATTGAGAATGGTGTTCACTGTGGGTTTTTCATAGATGGCTTTTATCATATTGAGGTATGTACCCTCTATCCCTACACGGTGAAGGGTTTTAATCAAGAAAGGATGCTGTACTTTGTCAAATGCTTTTTCTGCATCTATTGAGAAGATCATATGGTTCTTGTTCTTTCTTTTATTCATGTATTGTATCACATTGATTGATTTGCGGATGTTGAACCAACCTTGCAGCCCAGGAATAAATCCCACTTGGTCGTGGTGAATGATGCTTTTAATGTACTGTTGGATCCTATTGGCTAGTATTTTGGTGAGAATTTTTGCATCCATGTTCATCAGGGATATTGGTCTGTAGTTCTCCTTTTTGATGGGGTCTTTGGTTTTGGGACAAGGTAATGGTTGCCTCATAAAATGAGTTTGGAAGTTTTCCTTCCATTTCTATTTTTTGGAACAGTTTCAGAAGAATAGGTATTAATTCTTCTTGAAATGTTTGGTAGAATTCCCCTGGGAAGCCATCTGGCCCTGGGCTCTTGGTTGGGAGATTTTTGATTACTGCTTCAATTTCCTTACTGGTTATGGGTCTGTTCAGGTTTCCTATTTCTTCCTGGCTCAGTTTTAGTAGTTTATATGTCTCTAGGAATGCATCCATTTCTTCCAGATTATCTAATTTGCTGGCATATAGTTGCTCATAATATGTTCTTATAATTGTTTGTATTTCTTTGGTGTTGGTTGTGATCTCTCCTCTTTCATTCATGATTTTATTTATTTGGGTCCTTTCTCTTTTCTTTTTGGTAAGTCCGGCCAGGGGTTTATCAATCTTAATAATTCTTTCAAAGAACCAGCTCCTAGTTTTGTTGATCTCTTCCACTGTTCTTTTGGTTTCTATTTCATTGATTTCTGCTCTAATCTTTATTATTTCTCTTCTCCTGCTGGGTTTAGGTTTTATTTGCTGTTCTTTCTCCAACTCCTTTAGGTGTAGGGTTAGGTTGTGTATTTGAGACCTTTCTTGTTTCTTGAGAAAGGCTTGTATTGCTATATACTTTCCTCTTAGGACTGCCTTTGCTGCATCCCAAAGATTTTGAAGAGTTGTGTTTTCATTTTCATTGGTTTCCATGAATTTTTAAAATTCTTTTTAAATTTCCTGGTTGACCCATTCATTCTTTAGTAGGATGCTCTTTAGCCTCCATGTATTTGAGTTCTTTCTGACTTTCCTCTTGTGATTGAGTTCTAGTTTCAAAGCATTGTGGTCCAAAAAGATGCAGGATGTTCTTTTGGTACTGGTTGAGACCTGATTTGTGACCCGTGATATGATCTATTCTGGAGAATGTTCCATGTGCCCTCGAGAAGAATGTGTATTCTGTTGCTTTGGGATGGAATGTTCTGAATATATCTGTGAAGTCCATCTGGTCCAGTGTGTCATTTAAAGCATTTATTTCCTTGTTGATCTTTTGCTTAGATGATCTGTCCATTTCAGTGAGGGGGTGTTAAAGTCCCCTACTATTATTATATTATTGTCAGTGTGTTTCTTTGATTTTGTTATTAATTGGCTTATATAACTGGTTGCTCCCATGTTAGGGGCATAGATATTTACAATTGTTAGATCTTCTTGTTGGATAGACCCTTTAAGTATGATATAGTGTCCTTCCTCATCTCTTATTACAGTCTTTGGTTTAAAATCTAATTTGTGTGGTATAAGGATTGCCACCCCAGCTTTCTTTTGATGTCCGTTAGCATGGTAAATGGTTTTCCACTCCCTCATTTTAAATCTGGAGGTGCCTTTGGTTCTAAAATGAGTCTTTTGCAGACAGCATATCAGTGGGTCTTGTTTTTTAATCCAATCTGATACCCCGTGTCTTTTGATTGGGGCATTTAGCCCGTTTACATTCAGGGTAACAATTGAAAGATATGAATTTAATGCCATTGTATTTCCTGTAAGGTGACTGTTACTGTATATTATCTCTGTTCCTTTCTGGTCTTTGTTACTTTTAGGCTCTCTCTTTGCCTAGAGGACCCCTTTCAATATTTCTTGTAGGGCTGGTTTGGTGTTCGCAAATTCTCTTAGTTTTTGTTTGTCCTGCAAACTTTTTCTCTCTCCTTCTATTTTCAGTGACAGCCTAGCTGGATATAGTATTCTTGGCTGCATATTTTTCTCATTTAGGGCTCTGAATATATCCTGCCAGTCCTTTCTGGCCTACCAGGTCTCTTTGGATAGGTCTGCTGCCAGTCTAATGTTTCTACCATTGTAGGTTACAGACCTCTTGTCTCGAGCTGCTTTCAGGATTTTCTCTTTGTCTCTGAGACTTGTGAGTTTTACTATTAGATGTCAGGGTGTTGACCTATTTTTATTGATTTTGAGGTGGGTTCTCTGTGCCTCCTGGGTTTTGATGCCTGTTTCCTTCTCCAAATTAGGGAAGTTCTCTGCTATAATTTGCCCCAATATACCTTCTGCCCCTCTCTCTTCTTCTTCTTCTGGGATCCCAATTATTCTAATGTTGTTTCATCTTATGGTATCACTTATCTCTCGAATTCTGCCCTCATGATCCAGTAGTTGTTTATCTCTCTTTTTCTCAGCTTTTTTATTCTCCATCATTTGGTCTTCTATATCACTAATTCTCTCTTCTACCTCATATATCCTAGCAGTTAGAGCCTACATTTTTGATTGTACCTCATTAATAGTCTTTTTGATTTCGACTTGGTTAGATTTTAGTTCTTTTATTTCTCCAGAAAGAGTTTCTCTTGTATCTTCCATGCTTTTTTCAAGCCCAGCTAGTATCTTTATAATCATCATTCTGAACTCTAGTTCTGACATCTTACTGATGTCCATATTGATTAGGTCCCTGGCAGTCGGTACTGCCTCTTGTTCTTTTTTTTGAGGTGATTTTTTTCTGTCTTGTCATTTTGTCCAGAGGAGGATAGATGAATGAGAGAACAAAATGCTAACAGGGTAACAATGACCCCAGAAAAATATACATTAAACAAATCAGAAGAGACCCAAAACTTGGGGAAAGGAGAGGGAAAGAAAGAAAAAAGAAAAAAAAAAAAGAATATGATCAAATATGATCAGGCTGGTGCATAGATCAGTGCCAGACAGTAGATTTTGAACATATTTTGGTCTGTTAGAAGAAACTGTTCCCCAAAATTTTAAAGAAAGAAAAACTTATATATGTACAAAAATAAGGGTAAATAGGATGAAGGGATAGAATATGACTGTAAAGATGAAAATTATAAAAGATTTTATAAAAGGAATTGATAAGAAGTTGGTTGAAAAAAGAAAGAAGAAAAATTTAAAAACAACAACAACAACAAAAAAGAGAGAATGTGATCAGGCTGGAGACTAGAACAAAGCCATACGCTAGAGATTTAGGGTATATTTTGGTCTGTTACCAGAAACTGTATCCCAAAATTTTAAAGACAGAACAACTTATATATATACAAAAAATAAGGTTAACTACAATGAAGGGATAGAATATGACTCTAAAAATGAAAAATAAAAAAGATTTTTAAAAAAGGGATCGATATGATGTTGGTTGAAAAAGGGAAAAAGAAAAATTCAAAAAAAATAGAAAAAAAAATTAACTTTGAAAGACTAAAGAATCAGGGGGAAAAATCCATGAATTCCATATGCTGTATTCCCCTAGTGCTGGAGTTCTGCTGTTCTCATTGATTGGTAGACTTGGTCTTGTCTGGCTGTTTTTGCTGATCTTCTGGGGGAGGGGCCTGTTGCAGTGATTCCAAATGTCTTTGCCAGAGGTGGAATTGCCCCGCCCTTGCCAGGGGCCGGGCTAAGTTATCTGCTTGGGTTTGCTCTCAGGAGCTTTTGTTCCCTGCAAGCTTTCCATACAGCTTTGGAGGACGAGAGTAAAATGGTGGCCCCCCAATCTCCACCCCGGAGGAGCTAAGAACTCAGGGCCCCACTCCTCAGTGAGCCCCCAGAGAAAAGCAATCAATCACTCCCGTCTCCCTGGTCTCCGGCCACTCTCCATGCTCACCTGGCCTGTGACCGAGTGTTTCTATCTCTGGCACCTGACCCCGTTTGGAGTCTCCAAATCCAGCAGATCCCTGCGGTGCGCTCCCGCAACGCTTCTCCTGGGGGAGGAAGGGGAGTCTCCCCAGATCTGCCCCTCGTTGGGTCCCGGCTGGAAGAGCAGTGGCCCAGCTCTGCCTCAGATCACGGTTTATGGCAACCCCGAGCCCACTCCTCAGCTCTGTCTCTGCAGCCAGTTTCCTTGCTCCGATACCTGGGAGCTCTGCTGCACTCAGACACCCCCGGTCTTTCTGTGACCCAAAGGTCCTGAAACCACACTGTTCCAGTGAGGGTTCCACCCCCGCTTAGCCACTGGAGCGACGTCCCTCAACGGAGCCGACTTCTAAAAGTTCCAATTTTGTGCTCCGCTGCTCTATCACTTGCCGGTAGTGGCTGACGGAGGCTCCCTCCCAGCCGTGGTCTATCTTCCCAAATATTGCCTTGGATTCACTTCTCCGCACGTCCTACCTTCCAGAAAGTGTTTTCTTTTCTGTTCAGAGAGTTGCTGCTATTCTTTTCTTCGATCTCCTGTTTAGTTTGTAGGTGTTCGGAATGGTTTGATAACTATCTAGCTGAACTCCTGGGTTAGACGAAATTTAGGTCTCCTACTCCTCCACCATCTTGCTCCTCTCTACTGTCCTATTCCTTAATAATCTCTTTACTAACCCCTCCTTAAATGATCCTAATATGAGTGTGCTGTCTATTTATTCCTGGGACCTTAACTGATATATTATTCATTACCACTCAGTTGAAAGTATATTTGCCTAGTTCTGTCTTATCTGAGGGAGTTGGACACTTTCAAGTGGAAAAGTAAGAATGGGTTTTTGGTACTTGTCATTTGATACTAACAGAAGAAAAAGGTAGCAATGAAGGCTGATAATGATGGTGGTGGTGATAAAGTGAGCCAAGCATTCTTCTAGACATCCTTTTATACACATTAGGTCATTTAACTCAAAAAAACACATGATTTATTATTACCGCCTTTTTGCAGATCTCAAAAAAAGGTCAAATGTTTAGTAACTTGCTGAAAGCTACACAGAATGCTCTTGGAGATCTGAAATCCTAACCTCTTTGGTTTCAAATCCTATGCCTCTTTGGTTTCAAGATCCATACTGTTTTAGCCAGACCATGCTTCCTCCCAAGTATATAGGCTGAGAAGGGCCAGCACATCAACAGTCAATTTTCAGTTATACCCATTTGCCTACTCAAAAATCCACAGGTTCCAAATTCCTATGGGAAGTCTTTAAATGATGTCAAGGCAAATTTCTTAAAAACTTGATGAATTCAGCAAACCTTACCAGGTCAGTTCCGTGATTCATCTGATTTGACTGATTTGTTAATTTAAAACTATTGAGTTACTAGCCTACTATGGGCAACTAACTATTCCCTGGTTGCCCATAAGAGTACTCATTAATTACTGAGTGAGTAATTAAATATTTTGAATGTATTTTTCTCAGAGAGTGTACAAGCTTCCCATAGCATTTAGTTGGATTTTATTTTCTCCCTAGATATGGAATATTTAGTTCTCAGTTTATATTATTTCTGTCCACTTCTTACATTGATTCAAGGTGGGTAATATAATTTCACATTTTCTGAGAACTTATAAAATGAATGGTATAAAAACCCACTGGGAAAGGTGACTAAGTCCTGGAGGTATACTAGCTGAGAACTTTGCATTTGTGGATTCCCTCTTCCCTCCAACCCCCACTCCCTGAAAAATAACCCACACACTCTCAAAGAAACCATATTTATCCTAGAAATTCACAATTGATTGTGCATTTTTTTTAACCTCGGGCAAGCATTTTTATGAACGCTGGAAGAAGACTTTGTGTCTCAGTGCCCTTTGTGTTTCCCAAGTTGTGACTTGGGATATTCTTAGCAGTGATAAACTAGATTTCTCCAGTTCTAGCTCCACCTTGCTGTGGGATCTCTGGCCTCTCTAAAAGTATCTGCCTTCTAGTGTCATAAGCCTTAAGGGATGATTCACATATGTTCAAAACAAGTCTTTGAACCTTGAGAGTATGCCACTCTACGATTCTGGAGAGCTTGGTGAAGAAGGTACCTGTGCACTGGTGTGGGGGACCAGTGGCTTCCCCTGCTGCTGAGGGCTGGCCTGCTCCAGGGACCCAGATGGATGCTGTGTTCTTTGGAGCCCTCCCTCCATGTGTTTTGTGTGTTCTTGAAGTATATGTAGTTACTTTGTTTGAAAGTATATATTTTTGAATATATAATTCACACTATCCTGCACTTTGATATTTTTCCATCATTTCAGTAAAACAAACTCCTTCAGACCTTGCTCACTGTTATTCTTTTCCCTAAACCTCAGGCACAAGTCTTTTGAGAAACTTAGAGTAAATTCAAATGATAGACTACTTGCTCTTGTTAGAATTGGTCTGTTCCCACCATTTCAGCCTACATCTACAATGTCAGCGTTTTTGTGTTTTGATCAAGCCTGTTTGCCTTATCCCTGTTCTCTTAGAATGATTTTTTTCCCAAAAGGCATTTCAGCCCACATGCAAATATTCCATGTGAATATTTAAATCATGTCCAGATTCAGCTGAATATCAGAATGAACACAAATTGTGTAGTTATTGTATTTGCTCTTTCTTCAAAACAAAAAACAGAATCTCCTTCTTAATGTCTAGTGGGAAGTAAAGGTAAGGTAATAAGGCTATCATGTCATTCAAGTGACAGCTCCTCTGGGGTATTCTTAGAAATCATAGTTGTTGCTCAACTTGGTAAACTGTTTCTCCCAACCGTTTCTTATAACATCATTGAACCCAAAGAGTAGAGAACTCATTAAATTCACTGAAGAACCACTGTACTGTGGATTATTGCTAATGATGAAACAGGAGGCCACCATGTTATGGTCAGAGTGCTTTCAGATGTAGTCAGATCCCTCTGGTGGTGGACAAGGCTACCTTATTCAGTGAATGCTTAGTGGAAAACTGAGGGGTCTCCAGCTGTACCAGCCAGAATCCGCATGTACACAGCTCAGCATGCATCTTCATTTCATACATGTAAGTGTAAGTTGTGACTACCATACCTATTTTTTTTAAGCCACTAGAAAAGTAGACTTGAATATTTAATGGAAAACAGATGGTGCTTGAAATCTCTAACTTACATTTAACAAAAGCTGTTTTGGAAATGCTGCTTGTGTGTACTTTTATTGCTTTAAACATAGCACCATTTTAGCTTGTTCTGCTGAATAATTTAAGAATTATTGTCCTAGTCTAAGACAGAATTTTGAAGTGCACTTGTTAATCATATACTTGATTAAACATTTCCTTGTCTTTCTCTTCAGAATGCCAGTTGGCTTTTGAGTGGATAATTGTTGCAGTGAGAGAAGTGACATTGGAAACAACTATTGTCCGTTTGAATTACTTAAAACACCACCATGAAAAGAAATACCTGTGATTTGCTTTCTCGGAGCAAAAGTGTAAGTACCTTTTGTTTCCATTTCTTTTCTAAAAATGTGTACACATAATTTTTACTGTTTTCTTTAGATTTTAATACTGTGCTATCATGATTAGGCTTGTGGGAGACCCTAGGTCAACTTTAGGTTGTCAGGCTGTACACAGCTTGTTAACAAATGGAGACTTGTTTCTCTCTGTGGCCTGGTTGACATTTGATGGGAATTCTCTTTCAGCTAGTTTCTTTGCCTTACAATTCATTTGTATAAGCCTAATGGCGTGAGATTGGATGCTCTGATAGTTGGATTGATGCAGAAATTATATGATTAAAAACTGAAACTGAAGAAATTTATGTCTTGAATATCGAATTTTCTGGGCAAGTCCAAAAGGATAAGTTGAATTTACGCCGCTAAGTACTTCAATCTATGACGTTCCAAAAGTTCATGTACATGGTAAATAACATGAATACTTGATTAGGAGGACATCACTTCCATGAGCTGTCTACCCTAGCATATGTCTCTAATTTCTCTCCTCCTTTAGCGTTTTTTTTTTTTTTTTTTTTTAAGTGACTGTCCTCAGGGCCCTGGTGTAGATTAAGCCTTCTTTCCAATTACCTACTCTCCTTAAGGCACTGAATTAGTGATAATTTTTAGATTCATATTAGCTTATGAAAGGAAGTATAAGCAAATAGAGCAACCCCAAGAAAACTACATAAGGCAAGGATGAAAGGAGGGTGTTAATTTCTGTGAGGCAAGCTCTAAGAACATGTCCCTTTGTTCATTTACCCAAGGGGAAAAAAAGGCATCTAAACAGATGCAGTTGTGACGTAGGATCATTTATTTGAAGGCATCAGAAAAACCACAAATGCAAACACATTTCTCTAGTATGAGAACGCTTTGTGTTACAACCCGTGATTCTTTTGTGATGGCCTCAGGCCATCTCTGATTCTTTCTGCAGAATTACTTTCAGGCTTTTCAGGGTGAGCAATGCCTGTGGAGAGGGAAGGATAGTGTGTTCGGTAGGGTTTCTTAAAAAATGAGGTTGTACGCAGAGGTGTGCCAGTTCTTGGAGTACCGACTGTGTTTAATAAGCAACTGAAGAAATTCAACAAACTCTGAGGAAGTGTCCAAATTCATTTGTTTTCCTGGTTCGTGTTTGGTTGTATGGATTACTGGATAAAATGGCTTGGAGCCTGGAGTTCTTTTGGTCATCATATAGTTGCTCATTGTAAAAGGAGGTGACTTGCATACAAATGACCAGACTGCCAACACATCTTTCTTGTTACTGAGTTTTTTTATTATAAGTTAAATATGAAAATAAACCATCCACATAATGCTTCTTTCTTTCATTTAATTTTAGTGCCTATGATAGGGGAAAAATGTGTAAAGGCAAAGGGGAGAATATTTTGGATAATTAAAACAATATTATTAAACATTGCCCTGTTCTTGGAGGAAAACATTCTAAGAGCAAATAATTAACTGAGCCGTGACTTTAAGGAACTGTGAGCACTTAATGACGCTAGGAGATTTCCTATTTATATTTGCTTAGTGCAGAAATTTTCATCTTGGTGGAAAGGCTCAAGATTCCCAGATTAAGAGAACCTGAATTGCCTACGTGTGTCTAAATGTAAACAGTAGAGCTCTCATTTCACTGCTTCTTAGCTTCTTGAAAATCCACTGGCATAAAAAAGTGCTTTCACTTAATTAAATGACTCTAGGCAGGAGATTGCTGTTTCTCAGAGGAAAGAGCCAGACTTTTTGCCTAGTTAGAAGTTGTCACCTTAGAGTTTCGAAAGTTCATCTTTCGCTGGTCTGAAAAAGTCATCCTGCACCCCTTAAGTCTTTGTTATAACAAAATCCAACATTATGCACTTAGAAGTAAGTGTTTCCTGGTTTTGATGAGGAAATTTTTAAGAATTAATTTGGTTTAGGATTTGAGAATGTTTGTCTTTGGCATTATGACATTTAAAAACCCAAAGAGAATATTCTAAAAGTTAAAACAGCCTCTGTTCCTCCCTGCATGTCTCCATGTATCTTGTATGTGTCATTGTGAAACTTCAGGCGTACAAAAGAGAAGGAAAAAAAAAAAGATCATCTTTAGACAGTTATTTATTCTTGAACACTTAAAGAGTGGTCATATTTTTCTTCTCACATTCAAGATCTGGTACAGTGTTCTTTTTAATGATTAATGCTCTGGATTCTTCCTTTATTTGGAAGGGATCCATGAAAAATTTTAGCTATAAAAATATAAACAAAGTACCTTTTGCTTAAAGTGCCATTTTGCTCCTTTGGGAGCATAATTTGTGCTTATGGTGGGTAAAAATAGGAAGAACTCATGTGAACAGTACAAAAGTGAAGCGTGGGCCCAGGGGCTGTGGTCTTTAGGGTCTCCTATGGGAGATGACATGCATCAAAGAATCACACACATAGGTGGGAAACAGTAATTCTCCACTACATTTCCTTCCATAGGGCAAATACCTTCCACCCGTCCTCCTAGGTAATGGTTTCTTTCTCCACCCTAGAATGTGAACTTCCTGAGACAGATGCTTTGCTTATTTATTCGTCACCGTATCTTTCACATGGTAGGTAATTACGTGGTAAAGAAACGAGCAAATGAGTACCCTAGGATACCTGCTGAGAGAAACGTCCTAGCACAGTGATAACATATAACAGAATGACTTGGCTCAGTCAGGGAGGTCAGTCCAGCGTTCCTTAGAAAAGAGGATCGTTGGGGTAGTCTATGATCTGAACGGTGACTTAGCCTACTGAGGCAAAGGGGGTTTCCAGGTAGAGTTAACTTCATGCGCGATGATTCTTTAGTTTAGGGAAAGGGGTGGCTTCAAGGTCATGAACAAAAGCTAGAATAACGAATCCACTGGTGGTAACTGTAGGGAGGTAGACTGAACATAGTTAAGAGAGATTTGGGAAGGAAAAAGAAATAGGGCTTTTGGAAAGGTATTAGATGTAGGATTGAGGAGAGAAGAAAAGTATGGAAGGTGCCTCCTGGGCTTGTAGTTAACAAAATGAACACGGTCCTTCCACTGAGGTGAAAGGGACGGGGTGCGGGGAGGGTGAGTCTGAGTCTACAGCTATGGAGATTGGGATGTTTCAAGATATAGGAGGGTGGAATGCAATCTTACTTAATTCACACAATAGGTAGGTTGGGAAACTCAAGTTAATTATTAAATGTATACCCCCGACTGTTGATTCAATATAGAAAATAGAGGGACACTTTTATTGAAATTAAAAAAAAAAAATCCTGCAAGTTTAACCCCAAGCTGTCTTCACCAGGATCTACAAGTTGCATTTATCTACGTAAAATTCTTATATAGCACCCCTAGTATATCTCTGGAACCTGAAGATGTTGAACAGAGGGAAATATAGTGACAGTTATTTCTCCTTTGTTTTTAATTTATTGGAAAGAAAGACTGTCCATTCCTGTAAAATATTATGTGTAGAAAAGTGTTAAGAAATAGCAGCCTTAAATATATTCTCTTATTTCCTCAAGTGTAAACAAAACAGGACTTACGTTAATTGATTTAAGAGAAACTTTCAAACATCAGCTCATAAAAACAGGTGTTATTTTTTTCACGATTTCTGTTGCTATAATGTGGTTAGTTTTGATCTACAGTCTTATATTGTTCCTGAACAGAGTAAAATATATAATTTTAAAATCTATTAATAATTATTTTCTTAAAAATTAATTCAAAGTAAGTTAAATAACATAAGCTACATTAATTTAAAGTAAATTAAAGCACTTAATGCTGCTTATTAAATTGAAAATGTGGCTAAATGAATTGAATGTCTAAATGAGTTAATATTGTCACACATTATTAGGATGAACTTACATGTAAACTTTTATAATAAATGGACCAAAATTTAAAAATCTCACAGTTTTTTATCATATGTTATTAAAATATGAAATATTTTAAATTTTGCTGTTGTGGTTCACAAATTTATGACAATGAAAGAGGTCCACAAATTTAAAAAGTGGGAAACTATTCCACAATACATTGTACATCAGTTGAAAATATCAAAAGCAAATATTTTAAGCTTTACATTCCTGACTTATATAATTGTTCCAACTATCCACATCATTTGTTTTTAGAATACATGGTATTAATATTTATCTCTCATGAAAATGGTTTCACCATATTTTACAGGGCTTATAAACTTTATAGAGTTTCTGGTATATAATTTCTTCTTATAGTTGGAAGAGAGCTTAAAGATCTTCCAACTCAACCCTTTTATTTTGCTGATAGGGAAATTGAGATGGAGGTCAGGGGAGATGAAATGACTTGCCTGAAAGGTGGCTTGGTTTAGTTAAAAAAATAGGCGAGCTTTAAAATCATACAGAATTGGGTTCAAAATCTGGCTCTTTCAACTTTTCAGCTGTGGGACATTTGACAAGTTACTGACTCCACTAATGTAATGGGTGATGGGGAAATGACATTAACACATAGTGATGCTTGGTACATCAAATATACCTAATGAGTTCTATCTCTGGCTTGCCCTAGATGCCATAACTTGTAAGTGAGAGAGCCTCCCTGTGTTCTTTCTTCTCTGTGGTTCTTAAAATGTAGTCAAAGCTCGGATTAAAAACAAAAATAACTATCTCTTACCTACTTTTACCTATGTCAAGTGCCTGTAAAATGCCAGTGTTGGAAAAACCACATTGTCCAGATGAAGTTCTGTAAAAATTAGGGCATTCAAGGAAAAACAAATGAAAAATACCATAAAATACAAAGCAGATGGTCACTTAGGTAGCACCTGCTTCTTTACAAACTGTATTTTCTGATTTAATAATAATTACAAACGGAAAGAGAAGAAAAGGAAAACTCTTGGTCTGGCAGATGACCCTTTCCATGAAGTGTTTATTTCCAACAAGAAGTGTTGCAGTAGAAAATTCTCCCAAAGTTTTATGATATGCATTCTGTACCTCTTTTTAAAGTTTTCAGGCCTATTCTCAGTGGACTAACATTTCATTTTCACATGTCTCATCTAAAGTCCTTGTGACTTCTTGGAGTTTTATACCTCTTGGGGCGCTGAGGTCACATTTGTTTTTTCTGGGTGCTGAAAGGACAGAGCATAAGCAAGAGTCCTTTGTGCTAACCTTCCAAAGGGTCTTTTCTATCTGTGGAAGTTGTGGAAGACAGTTCTTGCTGTTCTGACTTCTGCTTTAATGGGATTGAACAAGTCTTATCTGTACAACAATTACAGATTTTAGTTTTTTAGAGTTTTACTATAAAGCCAACCTACCTCAAAACCATGGTTGGTACAGTGAGGCTTGGTGACGTATATGGGGCGAATACTCATATAGTATAAGTTTAAAAGCAGGAAAATCCCATGCAGAAGGGAAGCCTTATTTTGTTTACTATTCTGAATTATAATGGATCAACTAATTTCTCTATTTAAAGCTTGCCTTTTCCTGACTCAAATATGTTTTCATGAAGTCATCTAATTTTATTCTAGAACAGCATTTAGTTGTAAACATGTAGGATTTTTTTCCTTCTACCTAAATAGCATAGCAATTTAGGACAGAAAGATTAATTAATAACGATTATGCTTTTTGAAGCTGTTAGAAAATCCCATGAAAAAGTGCTCTAGCAATAATTCTGCTTTTGATTAGCTTAATTTGCTACAGTGGTCAAGACTCTACCACAGCCCTTTAGCCTCCTGTGTTAACTCTAGTGGTTCTTCTCAATCCATTGGTCCCAAAGAGAAAGGAGCCATTTACAGTGACCCCAGCATCAAATCCATGACTCAGACTTGGCATTTCTCCAGTGAAATATTGAAATAGTATGACTTTCCTGAGGTTAAAGACTTAACTCCAGCAGCTTGTACTTCTGTTGAAAATAATTCTTAAAACAATAGATTTAATTTTCTTTGTATTATGAGTAATAATCAGGATAGCGCAATGTTAGGTTCTGAAACTTTTGAATATTGTAACATGCTTTCACTGATTTGGCTTTTTACTCTCTTACTGGTATAAGGGAGCAGCAACTTGATTACTTGATTGTAATCAAGTGCAGCAATCTCAAATTTGGGCTTCAGAAAGAAAACATTAGGACTCCTATTTATATTTACTTTCTTTTCAACTTTTTGTATATGTTCAATAAATGTACAGATGTAAATGTGTGCAATTGATAAATACATGAATTGGGAAAATACATTCAAAATATTTTTCCTGATAGGGGTTTATAATCAAAATAGTTTAGAGGCCATTCTTTTTTTATTGTTTTTATTAACATATAATGTATTATTTGTTTCAGGGGTACAGGTCTGTGATTCATTAATCTTAACGCAATTCACAGCGCTCACCATAGCACATACCCTCCCCAGTGTTCATCACCCAGCCACCCCATCCCTCCCACCCCCTTCCACTCCAGCAATCCTCAGTTTGTTTCCTGAGATTAAGAGTTAGAGGCCATTATTTGCAGTGGAAGGAGAATAGTTTTTGAATGCAGATACCTGGATTCAATCCTTAGATCCACTAGTGCTTAAAGATCTGACCTTCAGGAAATTACTTATTTTTTTCCTGAGTCTTAGTGCCTATGTGTGTAGAAAATGGATGGAACTGAAGGGGATTATGTTAAATGAAATAAGTCAAGCAGAAAAGACAATTATCATATGGTTTCACTCATATGTGGAACATAAGCAATAGCACAGAGGATCATAGGGGAAGGGAAGGAAATCCAAAGGGGGAGAAGTCAGAGAGGGAGATGAACCATGAGAGACTATCGACCCTGAGAAACAATCTGGAGGTTTCAGAGGGGAGGGGGGTGGCGGGGAGAGGGTAACAGGGTGATGGGTAGTGAGGAGGGCACATGCTGTGATGAGCACTGGGCGTTATACTTAACTAATGAATTATTGAACACTACATGAAAAACTAATTATGTACTATGCAGTGGCTAACTGAACATAATAAAAAATATTTTAAAAAAAGTATATCATAACGAAGGGGAAAACATCTGCACATAGTAGTTTCTTGATACATTCAATCTTGAGGTTTGCAGATTTTTTTTTGTAGCTACAGAGCTGAGTGATAGTATCTGGTCCAGAAATGAATCATATGGAAACACCAGGAAATGAAGTACCTTCCTCTCACTAAAAGAGTTCAAGCATAACTTCCAGGATCACTTAGTCAAGTTCCATATTATGCAAAAGATTCAGGCATAACATGAGTGGTTAAACTAGGTGAGAGTTCATTTCCCACCAGTTATAAATTTCTTTGATTCTAGGACATGTTGTACCCATTCATAAATTGAATTGAAGGTCATTTTCCAGATAAATATAAAATCATGGCATTGGGGCAAAAGAGTGTATTACTCAGCTCAGTTGCCCTAACAAAACTACCGTAGATGTGGGGCTTAAGCAACAGAAATGTATTTTCTTAGAGTGCTAGAGGCTGGGAAGTCTAAGTTTAAGGTGCTGGCCAATTCAGTTCCTGGTGAGAGCTCTCTTCTTGGCCTTCTCACTGTGAATTCATTTAATCCTAATTACCTCCCAAAGGCTCCGATCTCCAAATGCTATCACACTGGGGTATAGGACATCAATAGGAATTTTGGGGTGACACAAACATTCCTTCTATAACAGAGTTTGATATTCTTTTTAATTTAATTTAAATTTATTTTTTGATCATGATAGGTGTACTCTTTAATCCCCATCACCTGTTTCATCCATTCCCCATCCCCTTCCCTCTGATAACCAATAGTTTGTTTTCTGTAGTTAAGAATCTGTTTCTTGGTTGGTCTCTCTCTCTCTTTTCCTTTACTCATTTGTTTTGTTTCTTAAATTCTACATATAAGTGAGATGATATGGTATTTGTCTATCTCTGACTGACTTATTTTGCTTAGCACTATACTCTCTAGCTGCATCCATGTAGTTGCAAATGGTGTGATATCATTCTTTTTTTCTGGCTGAATAATATTCCATCATATATTTTACATATATATCACATTTATATATATATATATGAATGGATAAAGAAGATGTGAAATAAATAAATAAATAAATAAATACACACACACACACACACACATATATATACACAAAATATATGATGGAATATTATACCATCATGGAGATGGAGATATATATATATATATCTCATGTCTTCTTTATCCATTCATCTATCAGTGGACACTTAGGCTGCTTCTATACTTTGCTATTGTAAATAATGCTGCAATAAACATAGGGATGCATGTATCCCTTTGAATTAGCATTTTCATATTTTTAGGGGCAAATACCCAGTGGTGCAGTTACTGGATCATAGAGTAGTTCTATTTTTAACATCCTGAGGAAACTCCATATTCTTTTACATAGTGGCTACACCAGTTTGCATTCCCACCAGCAGTACAAGAGAGTTCCCTTTCCTCCACATCCTCACCAACATCTGTTGTTTCTTGTGTTTTTGATTTAGCCATTCTGACAGGTGTGAGGTGATAACTCATTGTCGTTTTGATTTGCATTTCCCTGATGGTGAGTGATGCTGAATATTTTTTCATGTGTCTGTTGGACACCTGTATGTCTCCTTTGGAAAAATGTCTGTTCATGTCTTCTGCCCGTTTTTAAATTGGATTATTTGTTTTTTTTTGGATGTCATCCTCTTAATTTTCTATTTCCTAGATTTTATGGTAGGGAAACTCAGTGATGGTTTTTGAGGTTCTGATAATCTCTTCATAGATCTCAAGGCTAATTTTAATTTCACTTAAAAATGTTTTCTCTTCCATTCCTATTGTTATTTTCCTCTTAACATATTGTTTGTTATTGACATCCAATCCAGTGATAGAGATCTCTGAAGTTCCTTGTCCTGTTGGTGGATTTACCAGTTGAACTAACTTTTCAGATTTTCAACATGATTATCTGAACCATCTTCATTCCCTTTACCAATACCATTGCTTTTATGCTAACCAGAAGTGGGAAGTGAATGTACAGACAAAAAGGAGAGACACATATAGATTTCTATACTTATAGTGTATCTTTAAATCAGAGGTTATTAAAAAAAACTGGAAAACAGTATGGAGGTTCCTCAGGAAGTTAAAAATAGAGCTACCCTATGACCCAGCAATTGCACTACTAGGTGTTTATCCAAAGAATACAAATGTAATCCAAAGGCACACCTGCACCCCAATGTTTATAGCACCAATGTCCACAATAGCCTAACTATGGAAAGAGCCCAGATGTCCATGAACAGATGAATGGATAAAGAAGATATGGTATATAAATACAATGGAATATTACTCAACCATCAAAAAGGATGAAATCTTACCATTTACATCGATGTGGATAGTACTGGAGAGTATTATGCTAAATGAAATAAGTCAATCAGAGAAAGACAATTATCATATGGTTTCACTCATATGTGGAATTTAAGAAACAAAACAGAGAATCATAGGGGAAGGGAAGGAAAAATAAAATAAGATGAAATCAGAGAGGGAGACAAACCATAGAAGACTCTTAATCATAGGAAACAAACTGAGGGTTGCTGGAGGGGAGATGGGTGGGGGGATGGGGTAACTGGGTGATGGGCATTAAGGAGGGCATGTGATGTAATGGGTGTTATATGCAGCTGATGAATTACTGAACTCTACATCTGAAACTAATGATATACTACATGTTAACTAATTGAATTTAAATAAAATAAGTAAAAAAAAAATTTAAGTAACTTTCCTTACAATATCTCTGTTGATATTTTCTGAACTCATGAATTTTTATAAATCTCATCTGATAGAATGAACTGGATAAATTTTAATTCTTCATTAATCAGTTCTCTTATATATTGAATTTTAAAGTATCTTATAGTATTTTCCATTAAATTCTTGATTTGCTAGTGTCATGTATCATTTTCTTCCTACCAGTGGGAAAGATTCAAGATCTCTTCTGTTCAGTTGGATTTGTTAGTTTCTTGATGAAATTGCCCTCTGACTTCAGATTCTTTTGGATGCTCTACAGTTGGATAAAATTGGCACTCACCAGATGTCTTTTAATTTAATTGAAGTTCCCTGTTCTCTTTTGACAGAATTGTTGTTTAGTGTTCATTCAAAACCAGAAGCAAATCCTGGGTGTTTGGAGGGTACAGTGTATCTGGAAAATTCTTTGCATATTGAGTTGAAAGCCCACCTAAATGGGCTGTCAGTTTTGAGTCTAGAGCTGGGAGCCCACCCGGTGAAATAGGCCCTGCAGCCTTCTAGGATGGCCTCTTTGCCCAGAAGACTTTAAAAATGTTGTCCAAAGTTTGTAAGCCAAATTTATCTTAAGCTTTAAAAAAAACATTTTTCCAGCCATACTTTTATATTGCTAAAGGAATTGCTCTTTTTATGAACCATGGTGAGTAATTTATAACATTTCAGTCCGTTAGTGCCTGCCTGAAGAGGGCAGAGCAGAAAGAAATTTGGGAAGGATGGTACATTTTGTATGGCATTTCAGAGGTATCTACATTTATTATTCCTCACAGTTACCCTGTAAGAGTGATTGTTTTGGTAATTTTATGGTTAACAAAAATAATGTTTCCCTTCCCAGACTGGCCTCCTTTCTCTACTCTGTCAGTCACCACCTAAGTACAAGATTGCAAAAGTTGTCACAACCTGGGGCGCCCGGGTGGCCCAGTCAGTTGAGCATCTGACTCTTGATTTTGGCTCAGGTCATGATCCCAGGGTCCTGGGATTGAGTCCCGCATCAGGCTCGCTTCTCCCGCTCCCACTCCCCCTGCTTGTGTTCCCTCTCTTGCTGTGTCTCTCTCTGTCAAATAAATAAACAAAATCTTTAAAAAAACAAAACAAAACAAGTTGTCACAACTTAGAATCCTGATAAAGTTAAGTATATGGAAACTGGACTTTTCCCTGTGGTTACTCATCAGAGTTCAGAGAAAGTCAGAAGAGATACTATATGTAAAACTGCTTTGAAAAGTGTAATGTACAAAGCAAAACCAAAATAATATTCTTGCTTGTGTTTTTATTGGCCACAAACTGAAATACCAGCCTGTAGTTTTAGAGGTTTCATTCTTTTCATTATTATTCTTGTTTTCCTGTTTGTGCTCTTTTACAAAATTCAGCACAATATCTGTTGAATGGTTACTCTGTGTCAGGAACTGTGCTGGGCTCTGGCTAACCAATAGTGAGTAAGATACTTATGGTCTCTCCCTTTATAGAATATATTTGACACCTAAATTTACATTTTTTATCATTTTATTGCTCTTATCTTCCTCCCCCACCCTAGCCATTCAAGTCTATCCCACTGTAATCTTTAATTCTTGCCAGGGAGTCTGAAGTCTGGTCCCTCTCACACCTCTGTGTACTTGTCTTCATCACGTTGTGAGTAACTTGTTTGGCAGATACTCTGAGCTGTGAATAATGTGCTATAATTGTCAATTACGCTCATTGTTGCAGAAACATAGATTATTTTAGAGCAGTTAAAAAGAATCTTCTCAGATAATCGACAATAGTACAAGAATAGCTGAGAGCAAAATGAATGTGAATATGGAGGAAAAGTCTGAAAGAATAAGGACTGATCACCAACCATTTCCTTTGAGATCAATCACACGACGGTTTTAGTGGCCAAAGTCCATCATTATACTGTCATCTTAGAAAAACCTCTACTTGTTTTCAATATTGTGATGTGTTTGCTATTTCATTTTTGGACAATTTCAAGTTGGGGTTGAATTCCGAATGATTATGTCCCAGAAATAATTGTGTATGTTGTACTTAACGATGTAAACACCAAAGATACATAAAAATAGAGAGGAGTCTGGTTGAATCAATAATAACTATTCAAAAAGAATTCCTGCAGACATGCAGACAGTATCTCTCTGTAACAAAGTGGAATTATGAAGAAAAGCATAATAATTTGGTGCAGTTTTCTATTAGTAGTATTTTGCTCCAGAAAAAAATTACTTTTAAAGGCCTTTTAACTATAGCCAATTCTCTATTTTTAAAATTAGGGTTAAATATCCCGTTTTTACTATTGAAATGCCTACCTGTAAGCAAAGATTTTAAAGGTTAGAAATGATTTCAATGAAAATTATTGATATATTTATATGGTTTCCCCAGATCAGTGCTTTCAAGGGCAGCAGAGGTATGGTCTTTAAGATCCTGGCTTATAGCATTGGCTTTGCCACTCTGTATCTATATCATGGTGGAGGAAAGGAAGGTGAGAAAACTATAAATAATTAGGTTATTATCAAATGCTCCCAATATCTGTGATGATTGTTTCAAGGGTAAAATGAAAAAACAGCACATTATAAAATAAAAATAAACAAAAAGTCAAACCAACCCAGCAAAAAACAATCCAAAATAATGTTATACAGTATTTAGTTGTATCATATGCTTCTGTACCAAGTAATTTAAGTCTTAGGAATTTTTTTTTAAAGTAGAATTGATCCATCATTAAACAGAGTAACGTAAAACAACCTTACTTTTAGTGTTGGAAAAGGTCATTCTGTCAGTTCACGTGTTCTCCTCAGTTGTGCATCTTAAAAGCCATGATGCCAAGGTCAAGAAAGATTAATTGTTAAATAGTTAAAGCCCCCTACCCCCCTGACCCTGCTTTCCAATACCTTCTATCACCTAGATTGGGTCACATACCACACACGTGGAATTCCAGGCACAGCTCCGTTTACAGCACAGTGTCTGGGACTATGACATTTCGCTTGTGACTCAAGGTCTTATCTGTCCTTCCCTTACTGTTTTTACTACCATAGCAGTCTAGACTTCTGTTTTGGCAATATTGCTTCTGTGTCAATGACTTGGACATGTTTATAGCCCTCAACATCCTGACTTTAATTCAGTCAACAGTATTTATTAAGCTCTCACCAGCTATAAGACCGCATGACAGCAGTCATATTCCACGGAGCTGTGCACTCAATGGTACCCCAGAGGTTCAGAGAGTTAGCACTCCACCAAGCCATAGCCAGGTTAGGATTTAAGCTTTTCAGAGAATCTGGATCACTGAGCATTAAAAACCAAATGTATGACAGCTACTGAAAACCATGACAACACCACAGTGCCACAATGAAAACTATCTTTGAGACAAACCCATTGAAAACAAAAAGATACAAGCCTTATAGGCCTTCATCTCTGCTTACTGCATGTGCTTTAAAATATTAATTTTATATAATAATGATCATTTTATATATTTCTAGAAGGGGCCATTACCTAAATTTAGCAGCAGGGTTGCGTTTAAACAGAATATGAATCCTATCAAGAGAGACCTGAGCTTTGCTCAGAAGCAATAGTCTCTGAAGGAATATTCAAAGATAAACAAGGGAGTTGAGAAAAAGATGAGATCTCCCTAGTATTACGCATATCAAAACTTAAAAAGCGGAAGATTTTTTTTCCCTCCATTTGTTCATGCAGGGGCTCAGAACATGTATTCCCTTGGCCCAAGTAATTGAAATAACTGGCAAAGTAGTCAGAGAGGAGCTTGTCCTCCAGTGGGTGGTACTGTTGTCTATTCAGAACAGATGTAAGTTACAACTGGCTGATAGGTTTTCTAATGTTGGGGCAGTCTTTTCTGAGGAAATATGAGATGGTCTTACAATGAGATATTTCAAAGTTCTGATCAAGTTTTATGGTTCTTCAAATGGATATTGTTGTTAATACTATACTCTGATTAAAAGAAACTTGAATATCTTAATTTATGATTTTTAACTTACTGCTATTATGCTTATAAATATGTTTATAATGTATATATAGGCATAAATATAGAGAGACATTATAGGCATAAATGACTGTACATATAGACATGGATGAGGAAGATTAACAGATATTTTAATTGATACCTGCTCATCTGAAACCAAAGTTACATACTTTCATTAAAGTAATACATATCATTAGTTAAATTACCCTGCACTTTAATATCATAAATTCTTACCAATATGTGACCTTGGGTAAGATACCTTGCTGGTGTCTATTTTACTGATTTGTAAAATGAGGGGAGTCGATTAAATGAATGGGAAAGTTTCTTTCAACTCTAAGATTAGGACTATATTTCCAATATTATATATATCAGAACGGGCTCAATAAATATTTTTCACATTATGGAGCTTATAGTCAAAGTGTAGATTCTGGCTATCCTTTCCATCCAAAATATAAACATGATCCTGATTAATGAATTGAGCTCGTTAAGCATCTGCCAACTTTGCAAAAACACTGTCACTGTTGGACATCTGTCACCTTTAAGAATGCATGGAATAAAAAAGATCCTCACTTTCCTGAGAATTGAAAGAATTATTTTAACATTATTGCTGCTTTAAACATAATCCTCTCACTTACCCATGTTGCCAATGGAAAGGTAAAAAGAAGGTTGTGGTATTTTGAGTGGCTCTGCTGTAAAGAAATCTAAATCTTTTTACTTTATATTCTAATGAGAGCAGCTTTGCCCAGCTCTCTGCTAATAGCCACCCTTTTGACCCCTGCAGGTCACCTGTGGTGACATCAGGCCTGTCTTTTCTCTATTAGCAGAGAGACCTCTGAACTGCTGGGCCTGAGGATAGACACTATGGTTTCTCCTTTCCTTCCCTGAAGCACGACTAGCTCCACGCTGTCACATGCAACCAGACTTTACTGAGTGCTTGACATAATGGGAGGAAACCCCAGTGCAGGAAAGAAAACCCTTACGACTGAATATAAGAAATGATCATTCCTGGGCGCCTGGGTGGCTCAGTTGGTTGAGCGACTGCCTTCGGCTCAGGTCATGATCCTGGAGTCCGGGGATCGAGTCCCACATCAGGCTCCCTGCTCAGCGGGGAGTCTGCTTCTCCCTCTGACCCTCCCCCCTCTCATAGGCTCTCTCTCTCTCTCATTCTCTCTCTCAAATAAATAAATAAAATCTTTAAAAAAAAAAAAAAAGAAATGATCATTCCTGACATTTACAGAAACAACCCGTTACCGAGTCCTTCCTCCCTAGTCAGTGACCTACCTCTTAGTTGCTTTGCATATCTCCCATGTGAAATGCCTTTTTTTCTTGTATCCTACCGGGTACCCAGGCTCTGGACTTCACCGAGGCCCAGGAGAAACTCTTCATTCCATGTTTAAGCATAAACATAGTAATTTACAAAGGTACAACTCTCCCCACATGAAAACTCATTCTACAGTTTCCTTCAGAGCAGTTTAACTGGAACATGTACATTCTAGGCAAGGACGTTAGCCTGGCCTTTGTCCTACCAAAGAAGCAACCTTCCTTCAGAGCTGGACCACAATCTTTTCCTTTAGGGGACCACTTGCTGGACTTTCTCTCAGCTTTTTCCATTAAGGCCTTAAAACATATTAATGTCACTTCTCAGCCAAGAGTACTCCAGTTGCAAAGAACAAATTCAAAGGCAGTGCATCTTCAATGCATCCAAACAGTCACTATTTTCACCAAATCCCTATCACTTGTGTTGCTCCCATAAGATAACCCCCACATCTTAATTTTAGAATATTGAGGAATTCTGGAGTGAACGGTCTAGCTTCTACTTTAAGCTCAGAGACATACAGAGCTTCAAAGAGTGCCACTCCCTCCTTCCCACAAAGAAATAGCTGAAGAAATGACACATTCAGGGCTCTAAAAAAAATCCCCTCAGAGATTTGAGGTTGCAAGACGGCCAACCAGCCCCAAATATAGGAGGAGAGGCACTTGTCAAGAAGGAGAAAGAGGATGCTGTCATTTGTTTACATCAGGCAGACATCACCAGATGCCGTATAAACCAGGAAGGAGATTCAGCTAAAACTCTGAAGGGATTGCTAAAGGCTGAGTGTGAGCTAGCACGAGAGTGTGGACACCCTGCATGTTGCATAAATAGGGGAGGAATCCCTTATTGGGCTTTTCTTCCACAAACCTCACTAGGGGCTCACTGGGAAGATTGAGGAGGAAGACAGCAGCCACAGTTGAAAGTAGACCAATCTCCCTAGTGGGATAAAAACGTTATTCTACAAAGGCAAAGAGCAACAAGAACTGCTGACTAAGGGCACTGGGGTAAATCCACTGATGAGGAAGGTAATGGGGGGGAAAAAACTCTCTCCTTAGGGGCAAGGTAAGAATATGTGCCAGGACCGGCACTATACTTGGAGGATGGGCAGGAGCACTTAGGAGACCCAGGGACATCGTGCCTTCCTCAGACTAAGGCTACCTTAGAACATCAAGTAACACTCATTCCTCTCTGAGCCCCCACTGGCATCCCAGCAAGCACTAAAATTAACAGTGGAATATGGCTGCAAGAGTGTCAAGAGACTGAGAGTCTGAGGCCCAGCACAAAAGGAGGACCCAAAACTAAGGGTGGAGCAGATACTAAGAAAATAACCCTTGGAAAGCCATCCCACAACCTAACCACATGATATCACTAGAGAAACCTGTGGTACACTGTGGTTAATCTTAGGAAAAGCCCTCAAATCCAGGCCAGTTTCTGACTAGATTAATTCAAATTCCTGGGCTAAAGGCCTAGCAGATGGGAAAGCATGCTCCCTTTAAGCACAAAAATATATTTACCTCAGTATCTACTGTCCTACGCAAGATATCCAGTTTTCAGCAAAAAATTTGAGGCATATGAAAAGGCAAGAGAAAATACTCCAGAGAAACAAAACTATATACAGAATCATCCCAGATATGGCACAAATGTTGGAACTCTCAGACAAGGGATTTAAAGTAATTATAATTAATGTTAAAAATCTCTAATAAAAAGGCTTGACAGCATGTGAGATCAGATAATTTCAGCAGGATGGAAATTATAACAGAATCAAATGGAAGTGCTAGAAACAAAACGGTAACAGAGATGAAGAATGTGTTTGAGCTCATTAGTGGGTTTGACACAGCTCAGGAAAGAATCAGTGAACTTGAAGATAAATCAGTAGAAATTACTCAAATGGAATACAAAGAGTAAAAATGGGAGAGAAAGACAGAGAAGGGGATGGGGGATGGGCAGGCCTGCAAGTGCATAGCAGAGCATCTAAAAGTTGTAGTACAATATTAAATGGTATAACGTGCATAATTGAAATCACAGAAGGAGAAAATGGGGCAGAAGAAACATTTGAAGAAATGATGACTGAGGATTTTCTAAAATTAATGATAGACACCAAATTATAGACTCAAGAGCTCAGAGTTCACCAAGCAAGGTACATACCAAAATAGACACACACACACAGAGGCATATCAAAATGGCTGAAAACCCAGAACAGAAGATCTTGAAGGCAGAGAGAGAGGAAAAAAAAAAGACAAGTTAACCTACAGAGGAGCAAGGATAAGAATTAGAGCAGACATCTCCAGAATCTTTGCAACAAAGGAATGATATCATTAAAGTACTGAAAAAAAAAAAATCCCTGTTAACCCAGAATTCCATACCCAGGAAGAAAATAATTAAAATATAAAGTAAAACTACTTTCTTAGAGTGAGCTCTTTCAGCTTCTTATCCTCTCTGACATCTCCAAAGTATCCTGCATATATGTTCTTGTATTTTTTGCTTAACTTCTTCATGTCTGAGAGGAAGAAGATGGTCACTGCAGACCAGCACCTCTATTTCTGTAGAGGACTTAGGTCATTATCTCCTCTCACCCACATGCTCAATTGGAAATTCACTTCTCTCTTCTATCCCTCCTTTTTACTTTGTCTATGAAAGACGTTGCAGTTGCTTTAGACACAGCTGGCCAAGTGTGTCTCTTTAGACAATCTTGGTATTCCTCTTTTCTGATGGTTATTTCTCTATTTTCTTTCAGATCTGTATGTCCCTTAAATAGTGCTATTCTCCCAGGTTCTGTCCTTGGCCCACATGATGTTCTAAGATAATCTTAGCTCTCTTTCTGTCTTTGTCTTCTGTTTGATTTTTTCTGAATCTCTGTATTAGCTCAGACTTCTGGTTTTAGTCTCAGAACTGTATTCACTTGTAGGCTGGACATACATTACATCCACATGACATTTCCCAAACTAGACTCTTCTACCATCCTTTCTCTTCTCTAAACACGCTGTTGTTTCTCAGTTCTCTCTTATATTTGCTGCCCCAGCCATTAACCCAGGGGCTGAAGCCAGAGCCCTGAGAACCCTTCCCAACCTACTCACTCATAATCCCTCCCATCATCCAAAGAAGCAACAAGTATTATTGTATGTATCAGTGTGCTATATCTCTTTCAGCCCTCCTCATCCCAACTCCACTACCTGGAGATCACCGTATTTTTCCTTACCAAGCTGGGTCACATCAAAATAAAATGAAGTAGTGAGGACTAGTAACATTATGTAGTGTGGGATATGGAAGCTACTAACATTTGTTATATTATCTATTTCTGTGGCAGCTCTTATTTTTTCCTATTAGTTTTCTAAGTCTTGCTTTGCATCTTAATCTTTTCACGATTGCTTTGGATTAGAATTTAAGCTAGCTCTTAAAAACTGAATTCACATCAAAAGTAGAAGCTGATCTTAGGTGTGTGCACTTGTGTGTGTGTATGTGGAGTTTCTATTACAGCCATCAATCATCGCTCATTGATTTTTTTTAAAAAAAGAACAATTATAGCAGAGGCTGATTATCAGTGATCTTGTATAGGAGTGGATTGAGTGAAATGTTAGATTTTTATACCAGGTATCAAATGAAATTAAGAGCTAATACCTGTGCTAATGTGACTAATAATTTATAATCGCAAAAGGCAATTAAGTTTCAGTATTCCATCCCAACATTTTCTTGTTTTTTTTTTTTTTCCTTACATAAACTTGGAGTTTTTAGATAGGCAGTTATATTTCTCCTCATTTTACAGAGATTCAAAATCAGCATTAGTGAGTCTAAGTGAGGTAGTGAGACTACACAGATGGTAATGGCTGAGCCTAGATGTACTTACAGGTCCTTTGACTCCACATTCCTTACTCTGCTCACCATGCTACTGAGCCTCACATCTGTAACTGTGTAACTGGACGCATCACTCATGTGCGAATGCATCCTTACCCTGTGTGCCTACTGAAAATAAATTGTAGCACATCAGTTAGATTCTGTATTATAGCTAAATATATATCTCCAGAGGCAAGGAAAACAAAAGCAAAAATAAACTATTGGGACTACATCAAAATAAAAAGCTTCTGCCCAAGGGAAGGAAACAATCAATAAAACTAAAAGGCAACCTACAGAATGGAAGAAGATACCTGCAAATGACATAGCTGATAAAGGGCTAGTATCCAAAATCTATAAAGAATTTATCAAACTCAACACCCAAAAAACAAATAATCTAGTTAAAAACTGAGCAGAAGACATGAACAGACACTTCTCCAAAGAAGACATACAGATGGCTAACAGACACATGAAAAGATGCTCAATATCACTCATCATCAGGGAAATACAAATCAAAACTATAATGAGATATTACCTCACCCCAGTTAGAATGGCTAAAATGAACAACACAAGAAACAGCAGGTGTTGGCTAGGATGTGGGTAAAGGGGAACCCTCTTGCACTGTTGATGGGAATGCAAACTGGTACAGCCACTCTGGAAAATAATATGGAGGTTCCTCAAAATAAAAATAGAACTATTCTATGATCTATCAATTACATTACTAGGTATTTACCTAAAAGATACAAAAATACTGATCTGAAGGGATATGTGCACCCCAATGTTTATAGCAGCATTATAAATAATTGCCAATTTATGGAAAGAGCAAAATATCCATCGACTGGTGAATGGATAAAGATGTGGGAAATATATAATGGGATATTACTCAGCTGTAAAAAAGAACGAAATCTTACCATTTGCAATGATGTGCCTGGAGCTAGAGAGTATTATGCTAAGCGAAATAAGTCAGTCAGAGGAAGACAAATACCTTACGATTTCACTCATGGGGAACTTACGAAACAAAACAGATGAACATGGGGGAAAAAGAAGAGAGGCAAAAGAAGAAACAGACACTTAACAATAGAGAACACACTGATGATTACCAGAGGGGAGGAGCATGAAGGGATGGATGAAGTAGGTGATGGGCATTAAGGAAGGCACTTCTTGTGATGAGCCCTGGGTGTTATGTGCAAATGTTGAATCACTAAATTCTACACCTAAAACTAATAAAACACTGTTAACTAACTGGAATTTAAATAAAAACTTAAAAAAAATAAAACATGGGTTTTTTTTTGTTGCTGTTGCTCTGCAAACAATTGCTATCTCCTTGTATAACTTATTACCTTGTGTTTACAAAGGAACAACAGAGTTTGATTTTTGCAATATTGCTTTTGCTTAACCTTTCCGTCCAACCGATGCACACCTCCACACCTGATGATCTCAATTTCATCTTCCAGAGATGGCCTATTCTTTGCTCCAAATTCCCCTATTGTTTAACTTCTGAAGGTAACATGATTTTGCAGCACCTAGAAAATAGTTTATGTCAGCAATAATGACCCTGAAATGTGTTGCCAGATACATATTTTGATCCCACAACTAGAAAACATTTCCATGATTAGATTACTGTGGTTTCTATCTTTCATGGCTTTCTATTTCCACTTAATCCTTCCTAGTTTCCTCTCCCCTTTAAAATCAAACTACTTAGTATTTTCCTTTGTTACTTCCATTACCAAATACAAGAAACTAAAGAGTCAGAGATAAATGTATTATCGGAATTCTATAAACAGTTTATTGTAATTTAGTAAGATCTTCTCTTCTGTTATTTCATCATTATGTTGTTATAGATCATCTTTGTCATCCTCTGTGTTTCTCTGCATAGTTTTTCTGGAGCATTTTAATTCTTACCAAGTGCTCTTTTGTGCGTGTGTGTGCAGAGACCCCATTGTGATAATTGCTATACACAAAATTTATATGGTACTTTTCAGTTTACAGAGTGATTTTCACAAACATTACCTTATCTGAGACTCATAATAACCTTGTAAATTAGGCTGTGTTATTATCATCTTTTCCAGATAGGAAAACACTTTCACCAGGTAATGGGGAGGCATTTGAACTGAAGACTTTTAAATCTAAACCCTGGGATCTGTTCACTCTGTGTTCCCCTTTTTAATTTGCTCTCTTTCCCTCTCAGTCCTTGGAACCCTTGGACCAGGGTTCAAAGGCCAGCCTCTCAACTACTGGCTATCATTTCACTAAGCTGAGCCCTAGTTGACTCATCCAAAATAATATAGATTATAATAAGTCCATCATACAGTTGTTATGAAAACAAAACAAGAAAAGGCACATTAACATGTCCAACACCATCGCACCTATGATGGTTGTGTGATAAATGCTAGATTTCCTTTCCCCACACTGCTACTTAATATTTTTTCTTCTGTGAAAACTTTAAAAAAAAATTTTATTATGTTATGTTAATCACCATACATTACATCATTAGTTTTTGATGTAGTGATCCACGACCCATTGTTTTCGTATAACACCCAGTGCTCCGTGCAGTACGTGCCCTCCTTAATACCCATCACCAGGCTAACCAATCCCCCCTCCCCCCTCCCCTCTAGAACCTTCAGTTTGTTTCTCAGAGACCATAGTCTCTCATGGTTCGTCTCCCCCACTGATTTACCCCCCTTCATTTCTCCCTTCCTACTATCTTCTTTTTTTTTTTTCTTAACATATATTGCATTATTTGTTTCACAGGTACAGATCTGAGATTCAACAGTCTTGCACAATTCACAGCGCTTACCAGAGCACATACCCTCCCCAGTGTCTATCACCCAGTCACCCCATCCCTCCCACCCCACCCCCCACTCCAGCAACCCTCAGTTTGTTTCCTGCGATTAAGAATTCCTCATATCAGTGAGATCATATGATACATGTCTTTCTCTGATTGACTTATTTCACTCAGCATAATACCCTCCAGTTCCATCCACATCGTTGCAAATGGCAAGATCTCATTCCTTTTGATGGCTGCATAATATTCCATTGTATATAGAGAATCTTTTTCTTCTGAAATTTTAAATTCTTTATGAACTTTCACCCAGATTAGACTCTTTTTTTTTATTATGTTATGTTAGTCACCGTACAATACATCACCAGTTTTCAATGCAGTGATCCATGATTCATTGTTTTCATACAACCCCCAGTGCTCCATGCAGTACGTGCCCAGATTAGACTCTTTGAAAAAAATCGCGGTCAGTGTGCTTTATAAGGTGAAAGCACAGGAGAAAGAAAAAAACAAAACAAACAGGATAGAGGGAAAACTCTGAGCAGTTTTCTGTGAAACTAATGTGAAATTGAGTTTCTCATTCTTTCATATAGGATAGTGAAAATTAAAAGTAATTTGTCCACAAAAAAGTTAAGCAATTTGAAATTGTGCCCCAATCCAGAGGAATGGAAGTTCATGACATAGCTTATTTTATTCTTTTTACTGCCTTCTTTCAATTCTCAGAATCTGTTTATACATTTATGAAGAGAACAGAAGGATGGTAATACCAAAGTAATTCATTTGGATTTGAAAAGTTTTTATGTTTATATCCCCTCAACATAGGTATATCTGATCTAATGGGGACTCAATGAAAACAATATGTTTTTGTTCACTGATGAATGGATCAAAAAAGGTGGAATTAGAAAACTGCCCCATTTCTTCCCTCCTTCCTCCCTCCTTCCCTCCCTCCCTCCCTTCCTTCCTTCCCTACTTTCTTTCTTTTTCAGAGTTTATCTATTTATTTGAGAGAGAGAGAGCTGGGTGAGGGGTAGAGGGAGAAGTAGACTCCCCGCTAAGCAGGGAGCCCAGTGTGGGGCTCGATCCCGGGATCATGACCTGAGCTGAAGACAGATGCTTAACTGAGCCATGCAGGTGCCCCCATTTCTTTATTTCTTATCTTAATTCAGCTTTTCTCTTTCTCCATCCTACAGTAGCAATGAATTCTATCACATAGGTAGACTCAGAAACTAACCTCAGCAAAGAATTCCTTCTGTTTTTTGTAAGAGAAGAGGGATTAAGAGGGTAATGAAATATCTCATCTGAAAAAAAGCTGAGCTAATTCATATAAGATTTTTTCCCTAAATATTATATAAATCTATGATAAAATTAATAAGCAATGGAGGTATACCTTTTGGGTTGTAAAAAGGTAATTGATCTTTTCTTTCATATGTTCCTCATTTTTATATTCTGCTTAGCAAGGCTTTTCTACTCCAAGATGATGAATAATTTCACCCATGTTTTCTAGAAACCTTAAGGTTTTTCTTTTTTCTTCCCAAACTTGGCAAACAAATTCATTTCCTTTCAATTGCATTAGATGCTGAAATGATAGCTATTTGAAGCTGTTTTTGAAGATTAACAATCCTCCATGGTGAGAAGTCTAATACATATTCTGATAGGTTATCCTACAGAAGCAGAATGAAGGCATAGCCAGTAATAACAAGCATAACAACAAAAGCTTTGGGGAGTGTGCTGAGAAAAAATCACATTCTTTCCTTCTTTTTTCTTCTTTTTAATCATTATGTTGCAGGAGGTACAGCTATATTATTAAGTACTAATATGTAACTATACATATATAAGGCCGTGTGTCCTGCCTACTTCGGAGGGGGTTCACGGAAGAAGGCATGAAGGTGGCATGAAGAGGTCCCTAATGTCTCCAGGGAGAGGAGCCTAAGGAGGAAACTTCGTTAGAAAAGGGCCAATGGATTATTTCCAGTGAGAGATCAGAAAAGGCAGGGACAGTGAGTTGGAAAGATAGTCATCAAAATCTGCCTGTAGATGCCATGCCCAGCAGAATCCTGCCCCCACCAAATCTCCAACCAGGATAACACTCCTCTTTACAAGTTTTTGCTTGTAACTCTGGTAAATCTTGGGTAGCTCTTTTGGGTGTTTGGTTAGTTTTTTGGGTGTGAATTGCCCACATCTTGCTTCAGTCACTACCCATTTCAGGTTGCAACCTGAAATAGAGAAGTTCTGTGTTAGGGCCTGATTGCACAACTTTCTGGAATATGAATCCTGTGAACCATCCAGTGATACCCTCAATTAACAACTGGGTTGTGGCCCTGAGTTCCATCACTCAGCTTATATCCTCCTCCATTTCCTTGGGAATCCCAGCATGGTCTCATTGAGCCCGAATTTCTGTTATATCTTCCTTGACTATAAGTTCTTGTTAACTAAATCATTTTATGATCATTTTTTCAGTTTTTTACATTTAGTATTTTGTTCCCTCCATAGTCAAGATTTTTACACGTAAGGAGTGACACCGACGTTCCACCATGTTTTTTTCAAACTGGTATCCCCTTGTTTCTGCACCATTTATTGAATAATTTATCTTTTTTAATGGAGGTGGAAGTTTTTGATTGGAAGGAAAAAAGGAAAATAATTACATTTCAGATTTCACTAAGTTTGGGGGTTTTGTTATGTAAAGGGACCTCCTGAAAAATTCTGTTTTAATCAAAGTTCAAGTGCTAAACCATGTCTGTGGGTTGTTTCCCTATTACATATAAGTAAAGGAAATCTTTTGAATGTTTTGTTCTTTTGAACATTTAGTTGTATTTATTTGGTGTTTATTATTATTATTATTATTTATAATTTAGGAATAAATTCTCTCTCTTAACCCATTGCTTGAATCATCTTCATAGTAAGTGTTTGAAAAGAAATATATATATATATATTTTTAAATTTTTTAAAGGTTTTATTTACTTATTTGTCAGAGAGAGAGAGCACAAGCAGAGGGAGAAGCAGGCTTCCCGCTGAGCAGGGAGCCCGATGCGGGACTCGATCCCGGGACTCCAGGATCATGACCTGAGCAGAAGGCAGTCGTTCAACCAACTGAGCCACCCAGGCGCCCCAAAAAGAAATATTTTTTAAATGACGATTTTCCTTAAAAACAAAGGGTTAAAAGAGAAAGGAATAATAAGATGAGGTGGAGAATAGATAGTTTTGGAAACTGAGGGGTATTAAAGACAGCTTTGAGCCATTCTGAAGCTAATATAGTAATTAAATGATACATTCGTTCCTGGGAAAAGGTTTCCCCAACCAATAGATCAGGCTCTACCAGGTGGTTGCTGCTAGAACACTTTCCTCTCTAATAGTTTCTCCTCCCCTGCAGTATGCCCACATCTCTAGCAAGGCAGTGAGGATGCCCTGGGACCAGTCTTCTCTTCTTTCCTATTCAATGTCAATTTCTCTTCCCCAACCTTACCTCTTTCCTATTTATCTCATGGCTTAGGGAAGAGGTGAGAAGTAGTGTCTCTTTTTACTAATTGTTGGAAGAAATAAGCTTTCAGTCTTGGCAGTGCTAACTAAGAGTACACTCATTAAAGGAGGTATCTTTTTACAGTCTCAGTGAGGTCAACCACTTTGCCCTTCACCCTTACCCCTTTCCATAGCACTGCTCCATGGGAGACCTATGCTTCTTCGAAGTGAGAAAGTTATAATTACCAGAAGAGAAGAGATAGAGTATAATTTGGGATCGCCCAGGTTTTTTTTTCCCCATCTACCTTTTCTGTCTATAAAATCAAACGCACACATGCTACTGCACTTGGGTTAAGTGTAAAGCTGTGTTTCCTATCAGAAAGAGTGAAGACTGCCTGAAAAGGCCACTTAGAAAAACCAAGTTGCTCAGAGGAAATGAATGCTGTGTAGCTAAACTGGAAATGAATGGTGTGTAGTGAAACTGAAACAGGGAGAAAATATGTAGAAGTGGGTTCAAAGGATTTCTCGAGAGGTAAAGATACAGAATAAGAAATAGCAAGACGAGGGATAGAAATAGGAGAACGCAGAGAATGATAATGATAGGAAGGAGGAGGAAAAGGAAGCACAGTTTACATTTTATAATAAGTTGACCCAAGTAGTTTATGAAACAATGTAAGTAGCCCAGGATTTAAGCCAGGCTTTCAATTAAAAAGAGATACTCAGGCCCATATACCTCTCTTTTTCCTTCTTTCAAAATGACCTTGAATTTTAGTTTGGTAGATTTTGGTGCAGCTGTTACTTGATAATAACACATTGTGTTTTTCAATTTACTTAGATTGTTTAAAAAACAGATAACTGAAAACCATCTGTTTACGTTTCTGTGTAATTTGTTCTCAGGACAGGGACTAGGAAGAAATCACTGAAAATCCTGCTATGGAAGCCTCTTGTTAATTTAAGTAGCCCTACAAATTCAGTCTGTAGTACTGGGTGAAAAGGGTACCAAAGGCTGGGATTTCTGAGAGAAGCAGCAGATTAATTTCTTTCTTTGCTCTTTGTGGTTGGGAGGCATCTTTCTGATCCTGGCAGTGACTCTCAGAGTTGAATGTGTATTTGAATTATCAGGAGCAAGTGCTTAAAGTGCCTATTCTCCAGGTTCACCCCAGGAGACTTTGATCAGTCTGTCTGGGAAGGCCTCATGGACCTCCACAGTCAAACAGCTCCCCAGGTGATTGATACATCGTAATTATTCCAAGGACCCCACTTGGAATGCTTTTGTAGAATGATAAATGTGTATCACAGATTTGGGAGGTAAATTCAGGACCTATTTTCTAGCTCAGCTATGACTACCAGAATTAACACACACACACACACACACACACACACACACACACACACCAATTAATATCACAACAAAGCAAATGGCTCAAAGCAAAGCACAACCCAATAAGGGATTTTATTTATTTATTTATTTATTTTTTAGATTTTATTTATTTGACAGAGCACAAGCAGAGGGAGCAGCACGCAGAGGCAGAGGGAGAAGCAGGCTTCCCACTGAGCAGGGAGCCCGATGTGGGACTCGATCCCAGGACCCTGGGATCATGACCTGAGCTGAAGGCAGACGCTTAACGACTGAGACACCCAGGCGTCCCTAATAAGGGATTTTAAATAGGTTCTCAGAGATACAAAGGAATCTGATCAACCCGAACTGCTGAGACACAGAAGGACAACTCTGAGTTGATAAGAAGGAATAAGGGAAAACCTTTCAAAAGACGGTAGTTAATTTCGGTTATTAACACCAAACGCTGGGCTCTGGGAAGCATTATCCATTTTACACAGCGTGCTAATCCACCATCCACAGGGCTTGCTGGGCACATGGGTTCTGCTGAAGTGCCTTTTGCTGCACTCAGCTGTATTTGGTTGTCTATATCCTAATTTCTTTTGTCCTTGCTGGAGGTTCTAACTTAAAAATATGTCCCCCCCCCACTTTTCCCCCTAAGCTTCTACAGAGCATCATATAATTTTTTACTTGCTAGATGTAGGAGGCTGGGGCGATTTGTTTTCCTAGAAAACGGTGATGGATACTGCTGCCCAGTGCTGGGGGATGCAGCAAATTGGGGAATAAGCCACTTTCTCTGGGACGTAGATTCTGCCACTAACGATGTTTGCGATTTTGAGAAAGTCTTCTCGCACAGTGCCTCAGTTTCCTCCTCTGTAAGATGGGGCAGCAGATCGTGGACATTCTGTGGTTCTCTGTGATGCTCATAGAACAAGAAGGTGCTAAGCCCTTTCATGTGTTCTTGCACATAACCTCACTGCAAGCTTCATTCCTGATGAGGCAGATTGTCAGTCAAGACCAGTTAAAAAGAAGAAGGTGGATGCATTGTACCTGAATTCACGCTGCTTCCAAGTGGTTACATGGGATTCTAACCCACGGTCTTTTCACTAGAGTTGGGTTTGGAGCTCCCTGTCTTATTTATGTTTGCTTTGTCCTAGGCTGTCTGCTAGCGCTTGACTGGAGTGGGGTGTAGGACTGTGGAGAGGAGGAGGAGAGTCTGTGTTGCAGTCACAAGGCTGCAAAATTTGCATAGGGAAAGAAAATCCTCGCTGGGCTTCTGCAGCAAGAAAAATGGCTGCTATTCATGCCTCTTGCCATTAGGTGGGGCAGTTGAAGAGTGGGAACAGAGCATCCTCCCTTCCCTTCCTTTTCCCTTTCCTTTTCCTTCCTTCCTTCCTTCCTTCCTTCCTTCCTTCCTTCCTTCCTTC